>NC_056728.1:1933512491-1933562491 GCF_019279795.1 Protopterus annectens | reverse complement strand
TATTTAAAATTCATTATTTGATAAGCATCCTTCTTTACACATTTTAGTATGAAAAATGATAACAGCTGATTTATTATTGAGTGAGATAAGTAGCCTTCACAGAAAAACACACGTAAAACAAATAAAACACCTACAAGTAAGGCATATAAAATTATTTATTTTTTTCTTTATTTTTAGAAATTTTAAGTAGGATAATCAGCTATGACAATGAGGAACACAAGGATAAAATGTACTGCCAATAAGGTGCATCAGAATAAAGTGAATAACTACATGCTAAAAGCACATTCATGCATGGCACATATTTGCATGTCATGTCTAAAGAAGAGCAACACAGAAATTCTTGTGTAAAGCTGTTTAGATGTGCTGCAGGATATAGCATGGGTGTTTTATTTAATATTTAGCTGCAAACCTTTTTATAGGTGCAGAAGAGTATGACTTTAAAAATGCAGGATCTACAGAAATGAAAACAAAACTTGAATGAAAAATTCTTACAAAAGAAAGAGAAAAATATACCGTGGCCAGTGTTCATAGTCAGTTATGCAAATGCATTAATGATTTTGGGGGAGCAGTTTATGCCAGTGTGCAGTCACTTCTAATGTACTTATGCAAATGGACAGATAATGAGATGGAAATGAGGAGTGATATACATCTTTGTATGCTAATGAAGACTGTTTTAAACCATTTGGAAATCAGTTTTTCATTCTTTACTTCATTGGTTGTAGATGCGCTATAAAAAGGGAAGCATTGTCAAATCTACCAGAGTTGAAACTGGTAAAATGATATCACTTTTGGTGTGTTCTGCTATTTCTAGGTCAGAGTTGCTTCACTGGACCATGCCAAAACCACTTGTTCCCAGTGGTGCTAGCCTACCAAGAAGGTAAAAATATAAGCAAAGGATTACTCATTATAACTTTGATAATCAAGAAATCATTGATAGGTTTAGAGCACACAGGGACATTATAAGGGTCTTAATGGGCATGTTTGACCCCCATAGGAGCAATGCTGGAATGCATGGACTTCCTATCCCTGTGGACACCAAAGTATGTATAGTCTTCACTATGCTTGCTGTGGGACATTCCATGAACAGACTGGGGACATGCTGAGTATCTCACAGGCTTCTGTCTCCAGGACCCTGAAGAAGTTCCTGGCTATACTCTTGGCACATGTGAATCAGTATGTCTATTTCCCAGTGTCACCTCAATACCAGTCCGGGAGAATGCATGCATTTTTTGGGTTGGCACATTTCTCTGAGGTACTTGCTGCAATAGATTGCACCCATATTGAAATTAGGGCACATCCTGGTCCACAGGGTGAGTGCACTGCAATAGGCAGGGTGGGCTATTATCCCATAAATTGTCCAGTGGTGTGTGATGCATGGGGCTGCATCACCAGTGTCACTGCCCAGCATCCTGGCAGTGCACTTGATTCCCATACCTGGCAGACCATCTCACTTTACAGCCTCTTCCTGCATGGTAGGATGTTGAATGGTCATCTTGGTAAGTTGAATTTATTTGTTTTTATGTTACTAAAGTATTTATTTATGTTGGACTGTATTCCTGTATAGTAATGCTTATTTTCCTGTTTTGTCTCCCCCCTTCCTCTCTCTCTCTCTCTTTTCTTTTATTTAAGGTGATGCTGAATATCCAGTGGAGCCATGGCTCATGACTCCTGTGAGAAATCCTTCTGCAGCTGTGGTGGAGATATATAACACATCCCTATCCCAGACCTATATTGTCATGAAGTGGTTTTTTAGCCTCTTGAAGAGCTCTTTCTGGTGCCTGGATAAGTCTAGGGGTGCTCTTCAGTATGACCCAGCTACTGTGCAGTGAAGTGACCCATGCTGTTACTGCAGCTCCCATTTCTATTACCACTTTGACTAATGATGACCAGCAGTACTAAGAGACTCCATGTGGTGAAACCTTCATTATAGGCATGTTACCTTCCGTGCAAATTTAATTTTTTTAATTGTATGCCATATACAGCTGCACAGGTTAAGAGACCATGTCTAGTCTAGAACTGTGGCCCAAGACATTCAGTTTTGTGTTTCCTGTTTTTTTTTTCTTTTTTGTAAAGAAAACATAGAGTATAATTGATGCATGCAATGATAGCTGTAGGCTATTATGTGCAGTGAATGGTCTGTTGTCACTGTTCTTTTGACATTCTCTTTCATTTAAAATACTTTTATATTACTGTCTGTTTGCCTTTCTGCTCACAAATTCCTGTTCAGTGATGATGAAAGGCATGAAAACAATAAATAAACAGTTGAACCCGCTGTACTGAATAACTTTTGCTTTTATTATTTATTCACTATGCAGTAGAAAGCAATACTGGCAACAATTACATATTCAGTTATATATGCCATTTCTGTTTACTGATGTCTGTTTTGCTACAAATAACATTGTTTTTAGTGTCATTCAAACTAATGTTGACCTCGCAAACTATCATTTGTGTAGTGAGGAGGGTGCAGTGGCAGCAATTACGTTTTCATGGCAAGATGCTTATTTTAATGCGTCCTTTCTTTATTATGTATTGGACCTGAGAATGTTTACTCATTACAATTGTGTTTTCTTATATGACTGGAACTAGAAGGAATGGTAATCTATGTATCATTTTTTTATCCAGTGTTCACTCATGTACTTAGTAGATGTATCTAGACTTCCCTCCTCCCCACAATCTAATTCAAATTAAATAGGAAGTTCTGTAAATGATTCAAGGTGAAGATGACCACTGACATGGCCTGTGAGGAATGTGCCATGATTGCTCACTGTGAGTACTGACACTACTGTCTTGAGAACCAGTGGTATCATCATGTGATCTCCCACAACATGTATGGACAGTTCTACCTCCCCTGCCCCTTCTTATACTGAGTCCAGCTTGAGTTTGGTATGCCCTGATGCTTGATATGCCACCATACTATATATCAGTGATACCATGGCTTTATCCCTGCCCTGTGCCAATGCAAAGTAGTGTTGGAAATCATCATGTGTACCCAGTAGGAATTCAACCATTTCTAGCTGACTCTCTGCTTCAGTGGTCTGAGCCCTAAGAATGTCACTGCACATTTCTTGTTGGGCAGCCACTGCTTTATGTGTTTCCTGATGTAATTGTAAAATATTCCTGCATCTGGGAACTCTTTGTAAAGGAGTTACTGTGGACAGTGTTGCCTCAGAATGTTTGACATCATTTTCAAAATGTTCTTTGGTGTGTGGAGATACTGGTGTAGACATGCAGGGTTGTTCCTGATGCACAAGCAGAATTAGAATGTCAGCTTGTGTTTGACTTTGTAATGCAGTGTCACATTCTGTAGAGTAAATAACATGTTGTGAGGTGAGAAAAGCTATCACTAAACTTAGAGACTGCTTGTCACTTCTCTCTGGTTGCCTCATAAATATAATTATATTAGCATCACCATCAGCAGTAGCAGACCCAAAACATATTTTGCTGCTGATTTCATCTGTATTTATTGGTACAGTTGAACTCTGTTTCTGATGCCATGCACTCTGCCTTCATTTTCATTAGGCTCATATAGTAATAATGAATTGTGACGTGTTTAATTATGGCTGTCTTTGACATCATTTCATTTTAACTATAAAAAGTATACATTTTAAACCCACTATCAGGAGCTGATGAATGTAAATGCTGATGTATACTCTGGTTTAATGCTACAGTGTCCGTGGTCACTTCTATTTATTCCTGTTCCACCATATTCTGTATCACAGTCATTCCCATTGATGGGCAGATGGTATTTCTCATCTGGTGTTAAATTAATAAGATTTGGAGACCCCCCCCAGTGGTCCTGGAAATTGCATTAGACCTGGCCTTGCTTCTAGGATTTGCTACCATATCATTTGCCCTTTTCTTGCACTTTGCCAGTATCTATTTTTGTCTCCAAATACATTGGTTTCAGCAACTATTTGGCTCCATGCCTTGCTCATCTGGGCTTGTCTGGGCCCCCTTTAGCAAAAATAAGTTTCCCACATGTCCTAATAACTGCCACGAGTAGACAAGTTTCTTTGTGGATAACGTTATCATGTCTGTGCCTTGATCTCTTATTCTCCATCAGTACTACATAGGAAACAAGAGGTGAAAGGGGGAAACAGGCCTACAGGCAGGCATTCGTCACAGCACTGTCACAGCAGAAACCACTGGTCTGCTAGTCCTGACACCCACAGACGTAAATAAATAAACAAACAGAAATGTTAACTAAACTACACATCTATAGCTTATTCAATCATTATGGCATTTACACCAAAAACAGTCTGCACTACTATCTATAATTGTCATGTATTTTTCCATCACTGTCAGTAGCAGAACATCACAGTTATCATACATGACTATATCTATCCTTTACACACACTGAAATTTCTCAAGTACAATAAGCATGTTTCCATGTATGCTCAATCACTACAATACAATAACTTGTTTAATGATCTAATGATCATTTACTAAAATTACAATGTTCTGCATGCCAGGCAGCTTCAACAAATTGACTGAAATTACCAGTTATTCAAAAGGATTAACATACGCACACTACATATCAAAATGTATGAAAGGTGAGCATTTAATAAATAAATGTTACAATAACCGTTACAGTGTCTCTTAATAAATAATAAACTATTTTCTGAAGTTTTGCTTTCTTTGAACTGTTTGCATTATCCAAAGACATTTGTTGCCTATCTCAGCTGTTTTGAATCAATATGATGAATCTCAACCTGTTGGTATGAATTCAGGCTGATTTACATATTTGTTAAGTAAATTAGTGCTACTTTATATGCATGTCTATGAATCATAGTATTATGCAAATGTATCCTGAAATATAGCAGCATATTTCACCATTTTCTCAATTATGAGCGCACGTCATAATGTATGTGAACCTTTTCAAAGAGACACGGATATGCTGTGGATGAATACAAACTTCTCAGCAACAATGTCAAGTTGTCCACGGAGGCACGTGGACTGCCCTAAACTAGATAAACTGAGAATATAGCTCTAAAATTCAAACCTGAATCATCTGTCAAGATGAAAGCAACCTGAAGGTTAATCCCAGCACATCCAGTGCTGTATGTCACACCCTAAAAATGAAACATCATAAATTCATAAAAATAATTTTTCACATGAATGTTGACATTTATTTTTCCCCACCATAATTTAAAAACAAGTCCCACTTCCTTGCATAACACATACTGTAAAAATATCAATAAACATTAACAGTAACAGTTATTAGCCATATATTTAAAAATAATTTATGACACATGGAAAGGACAGGTAATTATTTTCCTTTAAGAAAAAATCAGTATGTGACAAAGCAATTTTGGTTATACCAAACTTGCAAATAGTATCAATACCTGTTCTAATGATCTTGCTAGTGAAAAAAAGGGTGTTGGTAAAGGTGATGTCATGCCTAACATGGAGTAGTTCTAACTCTGCTTAATACACCCCTCACCATACTTCCCTCATTCTGGTCTTGGCTCTTTGAATGATGCCAGCACCAGTGAAAGCAAGAGGCCATGCTCCTAGCTGGTTTGAGAAAGAGAACTTAATTCTTTACCTTTTGCATGACTAATATATGGAGAAGATCCAGGTGTGCACTATTCAGATTATCTGCTAAGAAATTGATATCTGACAGGAGTTGGATGACCACCTGTCAACCCTGACAGGTATAACCCACTCCAGTCAGCAGTACCATCACTGATATGATGATATGCAGAAGTGTAGTGCTGACAAGCTCACTGAATGGATGGACCAGATAACAGCAAGCAGATTTCTAGAGTAAGTTAAATTATTTTCTAAATTCACGTATACCTATAGTACATATATATATATAGTAAAAAAATAAATAAAAAAGGGGTTAAAACACTTCATAACTATATGTACTTCCAGACTCCAATATCTGTACCTAAAAATATATATTTGTGCTGATACTATGAAATGCATAAAAATGAGTACTATATCTATAATCATAAATTGATCTTTTGAAGAAATAGGAATACTAGTACTGTGTTCGGTTATGGTAATAAACAAAAATGGCAAGTAAGAGTATTAAAATAATCTGTGTAGATAACTACGAAAATCTTTTACTACTATTCAAGTATCAATATTGCTGACTGAATATAATAAAGGTATGAAATAAAAGTTTCAGTTTCAGATTTCCCCATTGCAGAGAAAAAGCTGTAACAGGTAAATATTACACGAAGACGGTTTGGGGGCAGATACATAAATATAACTAAAACAACTGCTTAATTTAGTTGTTTATTCATAAGTATTTCTATCTGCATGTACATGGTTGAAATGACACTCACCACACCCTACTCTTACATTCTTCCTAGGTACAGAAGTACATCCTGAATCTCTACCCCATCTGTAAGTATAAGCACTTCCCATACACAAGTTTTTATTCAATAAAGTTTATTTATTGCAGTACTTCAACACCGTGTTGTTAAATTGCATTAAAACAGTATTGTGTGGATTTGTTGTTTTTTTTTTTGTATCTCCCCATCTTTTTATCTTACTTTATCTTTCACCTTTTTTATTTTGCTTATTTCCCCTATATATATATATATATATATATATATATATATATATCTATATAGATTATATATATATATATCTATATATATATATATATATATATATATATATATATATATACACACATCTTCCAATCCTTCAGAAGCAAATGGACTTCCTGGGCTAAGGGCACATCACCCTATGCCCATCTGAGAATGTTTTTGCAGAGTTGGGTTGGAGGTGCCAGCCCTGCAGGCACTCTAGCATGTGGCAGCCTGGCAAGCCTCATAGAATGGGGGCTTTGGAGTTATTTGAGGTAGTGGGCAGGAGAACTCAGCCACTCGAAGACTCTCTTCAGTGTGCAGCAGACA
Organism: Protopterus annectens; assembly: GCF_019279795.1. Taxonomy (NCBI): domain Eukaryota; kingdom Metazoa; phylum Chordata; order Ceratodontiformes; family Protopteridae; genus Protopterus; species Protopterus annectens. The sequence goes on along the minus strand of NC_056728.1, from coordinate 1,933,555,613 downwards.
GACTATCCCAGTTGATGCCAACCACTGCACCAACACAGGCCACTACCCCCTCAACATTTTGGTCCTTCTGGGGACTGGGATTTTGACTGGCATTTTCTCATGCCTTAATCCCTTACATTTCTCCTTCACCCTGTTGCTTATTTCTCACCCATGTTACCCTCTTATAAAAAAAAAAAAAAGAAAGAAAATGAAAAAATAGAGGGGGTCTATCCCTTGACAAAAACATATTGCCCACTTACTCCCATATCCTCTAGCACAAACCCTCTTGATGCATCCCTTGTGTGTTAAACCCTTTATTTTGTCTCCCCTTTTTCCATCTTTCCTATCACCCCCTTTTACTCCTTAACAAAACTAGCAAGGTGTCCACAAACATTTACCCCGTGTAAAAAAGTTATACCCCCTTTTCTTTTTCTTAAAAAAGGTCTTTGCTACTGTGTAGTCCACAGCTTTTCTAAAATTCTCAGCTATGCTTGCCCATGATATGCCATGCAATTTCAAAAGGATAAACCTTGTGTCATGTATTTCTTTGTTAAAAGTGGGCATGTTTATAGAAATTGTTTCACCTTTCCATATTAATCTGAAATGTATTTTGCTGACCTTATTTGCATAGCCATGTAGTGACACATTTCGCGCATGATTGTTCCTTACTTGCAAAGTACCAGACTATGAATACTGGACTATGACTCTGTTTTCCACACCAAACCTCTGCACATTCCAGTCTTTTATAGTTGACAATACTTAATACTCAATTTAACTGACACAAGGAGGATAGAAAAGTTATGTTACCAATTTATACAGTCAACAGTAGCAACCTCACACCCTTATTGCAAGAAGGTTGTCGAACATAAGGTCTAAATGCTGAGCCTGATATTTGGAAGGTATGTGTTCATATGCTAGTTCTTTTGTAACAAACAATGCTCAATTCTGTTTAAAAATCATGTAAACAAACAAAAAAATACCACTTATTTTATCCTTTGCAGTCCACATCAAGATAAAAAAATTAGTTATCCAATGATAATGATACCTTCTGTAACTGACATATTGAAACACAAATATAAAACAGAATAATAAAAATAAACACGCATGCTACCTTACCTCATTTTTAAATTCCCCTGTAGTGGCTGCCCATCAAAAACTGACAAAATATCAAAGTCTTCCTCCAAAGCAAATGTGTGAAAGGATAACTGTATTCTGTTACGTTCTCCAGTGATAATTATCCAGGTGCAGTTGGCATAGTTTGGATAGCCATGAGGAAATCCTGGACTTTCGATACTTCCATTTGTGCCTTGAACCAATCCCCCACAGTTTTCACCTAAAATAATTAAAAATCACATATTAGCCTACATGATCAAAAAAACAAATAAATAAATAGATAAAATAAACACTGACATTACAATATCACTTCCTAGCACAATGCAATAATCATTACATGTTAAGATTTTAAAATGCCTAATATTATAGTTTATATGAGGTTTCACAGCAATATTTTCTTAAAAGTTATGCTTATAATCAGCATGCGAACTCAAAAAAATATGTGTAGCATTTTAATGTTTGCTAATTAGGAGGATTAAATCCTGCAATATGTATTTATTGTGTTACTCAGCTGCTTGGTAACCAGGTGACTTACTGTATTTTTCACAGCCAGTTTTGGACCATAACGTATCCCCTAAAGGCATGGCTAACTACTACACAGAGTGTAAAACAGCTGATTAACAATAGCATTTTGAAGGTAGTCAGAAAACAAAGTACAAAGAGAAAAAACTCATTCTTCTTGGTGAACTCAAACACTCAACAGATCATGTCCTGTGAGGACTAAACAGAAAAAGAGACCCTACTATTGTAAAACAAAAACATTATAATTGTACAATGAAACTGGATTACAAACATTTACAAGAAGAACATTTGCAGAAATATGCAAATTATCTGTTTCATTTATACTGTACAATTACTTTTGATTGCATAACCCTTTATTAATTATGATTTTTTAGAAATGGAATAGCAAATGAAAAACAAAAGTAATATTACTAGAAACTGTATAAGGTATGATAAAATGGAACTACAAATAAACAGATATGATTATACATCAGATAACTATGATATTGTTGTGACTGATGTGCCAGGGAACAATATTTTATGTTTTCTTTTCACTGAAGAGCAAAAGAACTGAAGAACTACCCTGCATGTCTGTCTAAAAATTCTAAGCAATTGTTTTTGAATAAAGGAAATTATATTTTAAACAAGTCTCATGTATAGAACAGAAGAATATGAGGTCATAAGAAACAGTGGCATTGTGATTCTTTATTCAGGTAGCTTTTGTTCACAGATTTATTGTTATCTAATTATACATAATCTGACATCCCAAACATTCATACAATTTAGTAGATGGCAGCCAAATGAATACTTTTTGAATTGAACTAATTTTCTCAAACTAGGTAATGTATGTAAAACGAATACTCTACCTTAGGAAATACCTTTTTTAACTTAATCATATGATAATTCTGCTTTTATGTATATATTCTGTATATGTTATTGCATTTACTGTCTGTAACACTGTCCCTACTTCTGTACCAATTAATGTTTATATTTTTTCTGTATATATGTTCTTGTTGGAGATTTTCTCCAGGGGCCTCTACTGAAAATGGACTCTTTTAGGCCCAGTGGACTTTCCCGGTAAACAAATGCAATAAATAAATAAATAAAGGCAGATAACAAATGCAGTCTGGGACAAACTAGGTTGTTCCGGTCCCTCGAGTAAGGGAGTAAAGGGGTGTGGGGAGGGTATAGTGGTAGAAAGGAAGGTAAAGATTGCAGTTGGTTAGGATAGTGGGTTTGTGGTAGTGAAAGGGTTAAGGAAAGAGGGAGATGTAAAAGGAAGTGAGGTAGGAGTAGGTGGGACTTCTGACAGTACTAAGGGTTTGGGATTAGAGGAAGTAGGCACATTTGGTGTGAGTTGGTGGCCCTCCCACCCTCCTCTTTTATATATGGATGGTGGAGGTGGGCAATTTGAGGCGGAGAAGAGGGACAGGATTGTTCTCTTCTGTTCCCCCTCTAAAGAAGGTGTATTGGTTCATGGTTTTGGTATGGTGTGAGGTGATTAGGTACGCTGCCTCTTTATGTGGGTGATTAGGTACACTGCCCCGGTGGAGAAGGTATCAAGATGAGTTGGTACGCTGCCTTGAGGTAAAGTTTGTCCAGGGTGAGTGGTGACGCTGTCCGGAGATCATCGTTGTTGAAGAAGTTAATTAATGTTGGTTTTTGTGTACATAGTTCATTGTATAATACATTTTAATAAAGGTCATCATATGTCTTTTTGTGTGTAATGTAGTTATTTAAGGGGGGATGGGACAATATTAGGTGGACGAAGGAGATACAGATAAATGCTGACCAAGAGGCAGATGGTTTTATTGTTTCTAGTATTGCATGAAGAGTGGTCCTAAATATATATATATATATATATATATATATATATATATATATATATAGATATACACATATATCTTCTGAATAAGGAAGCATGTTCTGGAACAGAAAACTATACAGTATACTATAAGAAGGAGAATAATTCAAGATGAAGTAAATAAAAATATCCATTTTTGAAAGCTACTTGTTAAAGAAAAATGCTGTGCAAAGAAAGAGTTTGTCTGTAGTGCAGACTCAAATTTGATTATATTAAGTAAGTATGTATAGGTGAAAAGCACCCTCAAGGCATGTAGCAACCTCATTAGGATCTAATGACCCTACACCCCACAGAAAAAAATCTGACATTTTCAAGTCATGTGAAAATGCCATATGGGGCTTCTTGCCTCCCCTAAATAGCAGATGCACTGGTTTTACTTCTTTTTTTCTATACCCAGTGAAGTACCTGCTGCTATTTAAAGAAACTTCAGCCAAACTAGGGATAACTATATGTCTGATTCAACCATTTATATTTAGGTTACATTTATTTTCATTCTTCTACAAAATAAGCCACACAGGCAAAGGTTAATTCAACACACACACACACACACACACACACACACACACACACACCTATATATGTATCTATCTAGGAAATTGAAGTAGTCAGATTAAACTAAGGTACAAAATTTCACACAGGATGTAAGCAGATATCAGAAGTGAACCTGAATCCTACAGTTGTGACATACAAAGTTTAACACTAAACATATCTCCTGCCATATCATGATGTATCATAAAAACTGAGCATCTTAACCTATCTGTAAAAAATGTGCAAATACAATTTACTTATTCAAATAAAAATGTTAAAACAAGAAACAGTAAGATAAAATTCAATTATTCAAGCAAATAAATAAAGCAATAAATAAATAAATGCATACATAAATAAACTACACAAGATAATAACATATATTTTATGCATTTATTGTTATTATTAGTTGAATGAACTGGTCACACAATGCAAGTACAATTGTCTAACTGGACACCTGAGGTGGTATTCATATTAATAAGGGAAGGCAGAATGGATTCCTCCTACTATCTTGATAAATAACACTGGAGGGCTGTTGATAGCTGGAAGGAGGGCCAAAATAAAGGATGAGAAGAGAAATGGAGAAATCCTGACTGGTGAAGGTACTGAAAAGGACAATGTGCTATCATTTCACCAGGACAATTTGGTATCAATACACCAAGACAATGTGGTATCATTACCCCAGGACACTTTGGTATCATTACACCAGGACAACGTGGTATCATAACCCCAGGACAACGTTGTATCATTACACCAGGACAATTTTGTATCACTACCCAGGACAATGTGGTATCATCACCCCAGGACAAATTGTTATCATTACACCAGGACAATGTGGTATCATTACACCAGGACAATGTGGTATCATTATACCAGGACAATGTAGTATCATTATACCAGGACAATGTGGTATCATTATACCAGGACAATGTGGTATCATTACACCAGGACAATGTGGTATCATTACACCAGGACAATGTGGTATCTTTACACCAGGACAATGTGGTATCATTATACCAGGACAATGTGGTATCATTACACCAGGACAATGTGGTATCATAACACCAGGACAATGTGGTATCATTACTCCATACCAGGATGCCGATTAATAAGTTGCATAATGCAGCTTTGGATGACACTATTTTGAAAGCCTTCATGAATAAGGAGGAATCAGAAGATGACAGCACTATATCCTGGGAAGATGTTATGGAAAAGTACAATTTCTCGTAGGATGGCTTTTAGGAATAGAAGAGGAAAAGATTACAGTCATGAGATACTGAAATTGTAATGCTACCAGGGACTCTTTCAGGGAATGTTGTCAAGTGGACATGTGTTTGTTTCACTTCCACTAAGCCTAGTATTCCAGATTCATTAAAAGTCAAACTGTTTAACAGAAGACCAAGCAGGACTGATACATTCAAATCTATTATGTCCAGATGCAAGACCTGTTCTTGTCATATCTGTCAGCAGTCTACATTCAAATAGTCAAGAAGTTTGAAGACTTGCATATTAACAGTCATTTAGAGATATAATGTCCAGACCTGACTATTTACAGTCCAGAGGATGTCTGGAGGGAAAGGTATATAACTAATTAAGGAAGAGCTGCGACAGAATGCATGAGGATTCCAATCTCAGCATTTTGGAATATAGGAATACTCCATTCCAAAGAATGAATTTTTCACATACATATGTGCAAAACAAATATGTCATAGTTAAACTTTGAGGAATTAAGATTGATTACTATTGTTGCAACTAGTCCAGTCACAAAAAAAGTAGGTATTCTGGGAACTGTGATGGTCAAAAATGCAGAAAAAGCAAGAATTACATCACCACATCAACAATAAATGCTGTTGTTCAGCGGGAGGTATCATTTACTGAACTGCTGTATGTTAGATATGCTAACCTTAATAGTGCCCTGCCCCTAACCTTAATTGTACATCTTATTTTAAGCAAAAAAAGAAACATTCTGTTACCCTTCCACTAAAAGTGATACCTGGCATACAAACAAACAAATAAACACAATACTAACTCTAGCCCTTGACTAACCCTTACTTTATCCCTAACCCACACTCTCACACATCTGACCGCTTACCTGATCGTAACTCTGATCCTCACCCACACACATTCATGCACACAATAAGCCTTTCCCCTTACCTAAGTCCTACACTAGCACTAAACACACACACACACACACACACACACACACACACACACACACACACACACACACACACACACACACACACACACACACACACAAAATACTAAACCTATCCCCTTACCTAAATCCTACTCCAGCACTAAACACACACACACACACACACACACACACACACACACACACACACACACACACACACACACACACACACACACACACACACACACAATACTAAATCTATCCCCTTACCTAAATCCTACTCCAGCACTAAACACAGACACACACACACACACACACACACACACACACACACACACACACACACACACACACACACACACAATACTAAATTTATCCCTTTCCTGTAACTCCTGTTCTGGCATTAAACACACACATGTGCCCAAAATACTCTTCCCTTCCACAAAGTCACTAAAATCTGTCCTTCTCAAAAATTGCTCTACAGTGGTCATTGCTTTGTCACACAAATAAGTGTTTATCTCAGTGAACTATAGAGATAGATAGATAGATAGATAGATAGATAGATAGATAGATAGGTCGATAGATAGGTAGATAGATAGATGGCTCCCTATTGAAATGCCGAATGCCTACAAGCTGAAAAAAAACCCCAGAAAACACAGAACAGTAAATTTCTTTAAACTTCTTTTTGTGCAGGGTGGGGGGCAAGTCCATCCCTGACCCCCCAATATGGCAGGTTAGAAGCACTGCACACCCACCAAACTTATACATATCAACTCCCACATTGCCGTACCTCAGAGAAAAGGGAATATAGATCTTTTGGCTATTCAGTCTCTATATTTTGGGAATCTCTTTAGTCAGAGATATGTACCTTTATAAAATACTTATATACCATTATCACTCATACCGTATGCAGTTATACAGTTATTAAATATCTTCATTTTTTTCTGGAACTTTTTCTTTGATATATGCCATCATCTTTTCTGAAAGACCTTTCTGTGCTAAGGTATATGACAAAATTTAAATAGACTATCCCTCAGCCATCTCTAATGTTTCACAAAGGAGATCAGTAAATAAAACCCAGCCTTTAAGAGGATGAAGGTACATGTACATTTGATAAATAGACAGCACAACAGAAAAATAAGTAGCATGTTTTATACAGTCATAAAATCACTAGTAAAATGCAAGGAAAACCCAACACAATGCCTTTCATGTAGTTAAATTATCATGAAAGACTTGTTTTAAACACATACACAAGTGTCTATTTTATATACATAAATATATATATATATATATATATATATATATATATATATATATATATATATATACATACACACACACACACACACACACACACACACACACACACACACACACACAAAATCAATGGACATGTTGTCTCATGTGATATGTTATGAAACACATGAAAAACTTTGAATCACATAACTAAATTGAATACCCACTTATTTCCTGCTGAAGGTATCAGAACTTAACATTTTTTGCACAACCATTATTTTAAAATTGAACTGTTTATTTTTTACCTATCAGATGGACCAGCCTAAACCTGCTTAAATATTTAAGTGAAATAATATTGTATCTGTAGTGATATATTTTGTATCAACCATTTTGAAATCACATATTTATAAAGATGCCTAAACAGCTGTTGCTGATTGGTTGCTTTTATAGTTAGCTATTTAGTCCTCAGAAAATATTCTTCATTTTTAATTTGCCTCTGTGGAGTGCTTCATTTGTATCAATGGGATAATTTGTCTCTTTCTTCCTTCATGACTTCTTAATATCTAACATGATTACAAGCATAAATGGCATGTATGTGACACTAATGAGATCAGCTGGGAGCAATTAATTGCTTATCAGTTATACATATATGGCTGCATACCGAGAAAGAAAACATGCTATGCTCTGTATATGATTTCACAGATAAATACAGCAAGATATTTGAAAAAATATATGATGCTGTCTACTGCACTCCTTGTATATACACTGTGTGTGTGTGCATCTGTCTGTGTGTATGTATGAATGCATATGTGGGTGTATGTACACATGCATACATACTTAATTGTGTGTTTTTTTTTTTCTTTTTTTGAGGTGTGTGTCATTTTGTCTACTAGCCTCTCTCGCTTAACACCTGATAGCATATTTTATTAATTTGATATTTTCAAACTTCTTATGATAAGTAGTTTGAATTGATAACACATCATTAATTTTCCTGCATGTGTCACATATTTATCCAATATATTGCAAAGTCTTGTTTGAATTTTCTGAAATGCGTAGGGTATAAGGACTTAAACTCAGCTTGTATTCTGTGTACTCCAGATAATAATTTTATGTTAGATTTCTGTGGGTAAGCATTTAGTGATTTAATAGATTAATTTAGACAACTGCTATATTATAAACATAACACCTGCTCTTTTAATGTGATATTATATATTATTTTGCTTAAATCATTCATATGAACTCAGCTTGCGTCGACTTTATGTTGTTTGTGTAAGGACATCCATGCATTTGATTCACCTTTTCATTTTACATTTGAACAGAATGTCCTGAAGTCATTTTGATTTTGGAAACCTTAATGTGCCTTTGTAATTTGTCTAAGAATTCATAACACATTCTTTCTGCTTGCAAGATTTAAGTATATACCCCCCAAAGAAAATCGTATTCCTTCTATCTACTCCTGTTTGATTCTCTCGGAGGGTGTATTTGAAACAATAAAAATATTGGGTTCGTTATTTATCACAGGAAGTCTATTGTCTTTCTAAGTATGTTGCAATTGTCACTGTGAGTAACCGTTAGCAGATTTGCCCAAGAGTGTAATGGGCACTGGATAGGGGCAAAAGCTGTCTATTATAGAAGATTAATGCTTTCAGTTATGATGTCCTGCCTTTTCAAGTTCACGCCTCACCATTTCTCTATATTTCTCTGAGGTTCTTAATGAAGAAAAGTAGTATTAAGTCATATTTATTAGCTGTATCCCCAAACCCTCTTAGTGATAAGAGATAATGCACCCCCATAATAGCTTCCATCAGGAAACATGACCACTCCTTCCAGAAACACTACGTAAACTTATTCAGCAGCACTGCATATGTCTGCCCTACCATACTAAAAGCAGACAGGCAAAAGATACAAGCACAGTGTTAGACCAGAACCACTGAACCATTGAAGTGCAATTTCTGGCCTGTGAGCCTTTCTATACATATAGGAAACATCTTGGTGCTGTGTCTTAAATGTGTTGATGCCATGAAGACATTCAGCACTATACTAATTAAATAAGCAGTATAGCTTTGGACACTCTCAGGATCAGAGATTATGAAGGAATACCAAAAGTGGCAAGATTCCATCCTTTAAACATTACCTTAAAAGTTCTTGACCTCATTCAATACAACCAGTCAGTGTACAGCTACCCATCCATTTTCATGTATAATATTGCAAAATCCTTCCATAGCTACAGTGACCTGTCTACATACATTTTCTTAACTACTTTCATCTACACATTTGATTTCATTGACAGTTGCTCAGCAGGCAGAATTCTTACCCTTCTACAGTTATAGTAGATCTCTCTCCCTCTGTGTGTGCGTGTGTGTAGACATATATATATATATATATATATATATATATATATATATATATATATATATATATATATATATATTTTATATATATTGAAATAAGCACTCGTTTAAATTTGTGGCATAGCCACCTAAGCTAATAAAAAATAATTCAATTATTCTTATTCTTCTAAGGAAAAATCCTTCTAGTAATCTACTGTCTGGGATAACTGTGTATTAAAATCAATAAAATACACATTTTATATATGTGTGTGTGTATACGATGGGGGACATTGTCTCATCCCCTCACTCCTCTATATTAATGACCAAATCCTGCAACAGTGATGGAGGGAGCACTATACTCCAGGAATAATTCTTTATTATGGTGCCTTGAATTCATTTAAAATAAAAGAACAAAGTTCTGCAGCACAAAAAGTGTGGGGTTGGGGAAATAGGGGTGTATGGACCCCCTCCCCCACTCACCCACAAACAAACACACACACACACACACACACACACACACACACACACACACACACACACACACACAGACACATACACACACATACACACACACACACGCATGCACACACACACATATATACACACAGACACACACACACACACACACACACACACACACACACACACACACACACACACACACGCGCGTGCACGCACACACACTATCTTAACCTTAACAAACTCTCCCATGTTGACTTCCCACTAAGAAACATACTTACATATGCAATCACACACAAACACACATGCACACATCCCCAAACACTACCTGTTTGCTAATCTTACTGGCACTTACCTCTAATGTGATACTTTATGCAGCTGAACATTTCTCTGAATTGCTTGGCTCCATAAATGCCTTATTGCAGGCATTTCTGATGGACAGCACATGGCTAACTGGTATAGGCTGCTGCCCTAGAATGCCTCATTAATATTTGTGGTTAGCCATGGAGACAGCCCACCACCATGCTGCCCATTTTCATGTTGCAGCACTATGTTGGGACTATCTCTAAATCGGAATTGGTTACCGCAAAATGTACGCCAGTAGTACACCTCATTGCAACCTTTAAATGTGGAGCCTTGTTTTAATTGTCTGAAGACATCTGTTTTTAAATACATTGTCCAGGCATGTTATTGACAGCTTTGTATATTCAGACTCAGCCACTTGACAAAATGTCAGCAAAACAAATAAATATAAATATGTTATTAATAAACGAATAGTAATACGCTCCCACCGAAGCAAATACCTCTTCGCTTGTAAATAGTATAATAACTGTAAATCCAAGTAAAACAGCAAAGAGGTAAATGAGATACTGCAGTAATTCCAACATGCACCATGTGCATAGAAGAAACGTTAAAATCCGTATAAGTAAAACAATACCAGCTTTTATTGAGTATACAAGGTAAGCGCTTTCACATAAGTTTCATCAGACCGTTAAAATTTGAATACCACTTGCTATCCTCATATATATATCACATGACTTAAGCTAATTAAACAATTTCACATTTAAAGTAAAATTCTGCCCTATTCACATATACACGCAATATTGTTTAAAATCTTATTAAGACAATGCGCCTTACTTTCAAAATGCTTCTTCCTTCCTTACTCAATCCAAAATCGTATAAAATATATATATCGCTTATATCCATATGTAATTAAAACTTCATGACTAAATGGGTTTATGGAGCTTATTGCACTATATGTGCTATTAAAAACCTTTCATATTAACGCTTCATAATAGATAAAAACAAATAGCTATGTTAGTGCATTTAGCTATTTGTGTTAAAGTACAGGTCTATTCAGATTGTGTAAGTATCATATATATGTATAGCAATAAAATGAAATAATAAAAACCATTAAACTATGCATTTATGCAATTCTCTCACAATAAATTAAGACAGTGGAGCTAACCGATAACATCTTCCTCTCACATTCACACTGCATATCCAGTTGTCACATGGAAGCTGGTGACAGTATTTATAAGTGCTTATTGTCAGCTTGTATTATTAAACTATTCATATTCACCAAACTTCATATTTATTCCGATGTTTGATCAGTCTCTTATATCTTAAAAAATTTTTATTATTAGATGAATGCACTTTAACCACTCATTCATTGCCGCATTAGCTAGTCTTTACTGCAAATACAGGCAAAAACGTTACACTGAACAACTCTTCATGAATTAAAGGTTCTTTTTTTGAAATTAAGAATTAAAATGCATTCAGATGTACATGACTATTAAATTCCTTAAATATTTCGCTAGAAGTCAAAATATTGACGCTCCACTATTTCCTTTTTTAAAATGCATCAATATAAATGTCTTTTGTATATATAATAATATGAGCAAATATCTAACATTATGCCTTACTGCTTGCAAGTCATAAATCATGCATCACATTCAACGACTTTTCTACTTCCCATTAGGAAGTTATTTGTATAGTAATTATTTCCCAAACTACACATATATATAGTATTGCATAAATATGCTGTTATATTCATTATATTATAATAGGCTTGTACTTTCTCTAACTAATTGTTATATAAAGGTAATTTCATACAAAATCTCTATCATTACTTAATAACTAAATATAAAAAATTATTATTTGGATATAGTAAATGACATTAATCACTTATTCAAGTGTCTAGCTCTAAGAATGGGTTTAATAGAAACTCTTTCATTGAGACCTTTACCTTTATCTGCCCTCAATCTAATAATCCAATTGATTTCTTTCTTTTCAGTGTTGTTGCGTATATTCCCTTCTCTTATAATGGGGACTATGTGATCTATAACCATAAACCGGAATGTATGATCTTGTCCTTGAATCATGGTATGTTTTGCAAGAGCATTAAATTTGTATCTTATCCTGATGGCATATAGATGTTCCCCTATCCTGGTATGGGACATCCTGTCAGTCTTTCCGACATAGAATGACTGGCATTTCTGACAGACAGCCAAATACACCACATGCTTAGTTTCACAGTTAGCAGATACATAAAATTGATAACTATGTCCTGTATCTGGATGTGCATAACTATCCCCTGTTTCAATATACATACAATAATTGCATCTCCCACAGCAGTGAGTACCAGTGTAAGGTGGATTACTAGCTTTAATTGTGGGATGGCAAAACAGGTTTTTAAGATTTGACTTATTCTTATAATGGAATCTAGGTGTCTCACCTACTATGTGCTTTATTTCATCATCACTTGTTAATATGCGTCAATGTCTACTAATAATATCCATTATATCTTTATTATCTTTTGTATAATACATAGGTATTCTCAATTTGGATCCAGTATCATTATATTGGCGAGGGTAATTAAGTGGTTGTGAATAATAAGGAGATGCTCTATTCTGCCTCAACTGATCTAAATCCTGTAAGCCTGTTGCAATTTCTGTTTCTTTATACCCTCGTTATAACAATCTATATTTGAACATATTAATTTCCTGCTGGTATCCTTCTTCTGTGGCATTTAATCTTGATATTCTCATACTTTGTCCTTTAATGATGTTACTACAAATGTATGATGGGTGCATGCTACGTCAATGTAAAAGAGTGTTTCTATAGCATGTTTTTCTATAAACCCCTGTATTGACATGAGTATGCATAACTCTCTCTACAAAAACATCAAGGTACTCTATTCTAGTATCTGAATAGTTTGAAGTAAATTTTAAGTACGTGGTCATGTTATTCATCAATGCAATATACTCTTGCAATTCCAATACCGTGCCTTCCCCTATAAAAAAGACATCATCTACAAAACGTCTATAAAACTGAATGTGTTCACAAAAGCATATATTGTGGAAGAGTTCATCCTCTTCCCACATAGCTAAAAAGATATTTGCGTAACTATTGGCACATGGTGTGCCCATTGCCACTCCTTCGCGTTGAATATATACTATATCATCATAGATAAACACATTATTTTCCAGTATAATTTCCAAGAACATAGCGACTAAATCTATCTTCTGTTCCCTATATGGACTGTGTTTAGTCAGATATTTTTTAATAGTGTTAATTCCTAATGTGTTCGGAATGACAGTAAATAATGATTGCACATCTAAGGTGACAAACAACATGTTAGAATTCATTTCAACTGTATTGAAAAACTGATACAAGTCTGATAGGAACTGCTTAGTATCTTTAAGAATATGTTCATTTCTATCTATTATGGGTCGAAGATGTTTCTCAACGTAGATGGAAAATGGCTCTGTACTCCAACGCGCTCCAGAGACTATAGGCCTCATGGGGGGATTTACACTATCTTTATGTATTTTAGGTATTCCTTGAATACCTGGTATCATTGGATGTTCTGTTAGTAAAAACTCTGCTAGTTCCTTATCTATTATGTAGCTGTCAGTCAATTCCTTAATTGTATAATATATATTAAACTTAATCTTATCCAATTCCTGTTTAGTTATGGTGCCATAATACTTGTCGTATTTAAGCATTTCACTCATTATACTATTATATTGTGTTTTCTCCATAATTACTAACGGTCCCCCTTTATAATATTTTTTTATATTTAGTTATTAAGTAATGACAGAGATTTTGTATGAAATTACGTTTATTTAACAATTAGTTAGAGAAAGTACAAGTCTATTATAATATAATAAATATAACAGCATATTTATGCAATACTATATATATATATATATGTGTAGTTTGGGAAATAATTACTATACAAATAACTTCCTAATGGGAAGTAGAAAAGTCGTTGAATGTGATGTGAGATTTACGACTTGCAAGCAGTAAGGCATAACGTTAGATATTTGCACGTATTATTATATATACAATAGACATTTATATTGATGCATTTTAAAAAAGGAAATAGTGGAGCGTCAATATTTTGACTTCTAGCAAAATATTTAAGGAATTTAATAGTTGTGTACGTTTGAATGCATTTTAATTCTTAATTTCAAAAAAAGAACCTTTAATTCATGAAGAGTTGGTCAGTGTAACGTCTTTGCCTGTATTTGCAGTAAAGAATAGCTAATGCGGCAATGAATGAGTGGTTAAAGTACATTCATCTAATAATAAAAGATGTTTAAGATATAAGAGACTGATCAAACATCGGAATGAATATGAAGTTTGGTGAATATGAATAGTTTAATAATACAAGCCAACAATAAGCACTTATAAATACTGTCACCCGCTTCCATGTGACAACTGGATATGCAGTGTGAATGTGAGAGGAAGATGTTATCGGTTAGCTCCACTGTCTTAATTTATTGTTAGAGAATTGCATAAATGCATAGTTTAATGGTTTTTATTATTTCATTTTATTGCTATACATATATATGTTACTTATATGATCTGAATAGAGCTGTACTTTAACACAAATAGCTAAATGCACTAACATAGCTATTTGTTTTTATGTATTATGAAACGTTAATAGGAAAGGTTTTTAATAGCACATATAGTGCAATAAGCTCCATAAACCCATTTAGTCATGAAGTTTTAATTACATATGGATATAAGTGATATATATATTTTATACGATTTTGGATTGAGTAAGAAAGTAAGGCGCATTGTCTTAATAAGAGTTTAAACAATATTGTGTGTATATGTGAAAAGGGCAGAATTTTACTTTAAATGTGAAATTGTTTAATTAGCTTAAGTCATGTGATATACATATATATATATATATATATATATATATATATATAAGGATAGCAAGTAGTATTCAAATTTTAATGGTCTGATGAAGCTTATGTGAAAGCGCTTACCTTGTATACTCAATAAAATACGGATTTTAACATTTCTTCTACGCATATGGTGCATGTTGGAATTACTGCAGTATCTCGATTACCTCTCTGCTGTTTTACTTGGATTTATAAATATGTTATTGACAATATCATCTCAGATACCAATAAATACAAATATTTATTGTGACTCACATAACATTCAATAAATTGTTGTGATTCACCTACATTTTAAAACATAAGACCATACAGACCCTTTTTCTTAAGCGGCTTTTATAATATGTTCATTTCAACCACTTCACCATATACACCTCAGTATGGAACACGAGTCTGTAGTTCTTACATTTTGATTTGCCCGTGTTCTAGTATTCTCATTATTTACATAAACTTTATTTTTAGCTAGGAAGTAGACTTATACATCTGCTGAACAAAAACTGGTTAATGGGTAAATTAAGAGTAATAATTCCTAAAACAACAGTCTAGCCATTTTTGCAAACTGTGTTAGTTGTATTCACTTGTCATAGAATATGCATGGAAAGTCTTGATAAGGTACATTAACTACAATGATTATAAAAGTAGCTAGCATCAAATAACATAATAAATCAAGTGTTGCCTAAAAAGAACTGGTTTCTCTCATGATAATCATATCCCCAAACACGTCCCATTTATTTAAATTGACATACTCTTGCAAATTCTATGGCCCCACAAAGGCATCATACATGTATGGAATTTTATGTGTGTCATTATTATAATGGAGAGTTTTAATTAAGTTTTTGTTTGTCTTTTGGCTTTTCCCGGTTAGGGGTCGCCACAGCGGAACTCCGGTCCGCTAATGATTGGCAGTTGTTTTTTTTTATGGTATTGAATTGCCAGCCCAATGCCCAACCTTCAACAAAGGCACACCCATTCAACGCATGTCCTTCGGACACCCACTCCACCACAGGGAGCACATGCAGACTCCACACAGAAGGCACTCCCAGCCCAAGCCGAGAATCAAACAGGAGAACCTCTTGCTGTGAGGCAAAAATGCTACCACTGCATCACCGCGGAATGGAGAGTTTTAATTAAGTAATGGATTTAATTTTGTTTGGACAAAGAACGGATAGGTAGTTTGTCAAAAGAAATACAAAATAAATTTTGAAAATAGTTGATACTTGGAGCTTATTTAAAAGTTATCATATAGGAAGTGTTTGTAAATTCGTCCTCTTTAGATCAGTCGCTGTTCAGTGATGTTCTTCACAATATTAAATATAATTTCCAAAAAAAAAAAAATTGTCAGTGTTTTAATCCAGAACTTTATGTTTCAAATTATGTTGTTTTATGACTTGCCTTCAGTTATTGATTTGAAGGAAAGAATCCACAGGAACCTCATCCCAATGTCCCCTTTCTGAAAATACATTATAAGTGTATTTAAGAGCTGTATTTAAAGAACTGAATTATACGAATGGTATTAATTGTTTGGATTACTGATAAACTGATTTTAAACATACTAGTGTGATATGTAAGCATTTAATACCTGTTTCTTAAATGTTTTAAAATTCTGCTTAGTCATATGTATTTACATTTATTATAGAGGGTAGTGATTAGGTAGATAAAAAGCTCTTCAATTTGGCTCTACTTTAATGGTTAAGAAAAACTAATTTCCTACTTTGATCTAAGTACTGCTACCATAAAGGTTTAGGTCATGCCTTTTGAAAAGAGGCATGAACATTGTTTTAGAAAAAGTAAAATACTCTACTATACTCTCTCTATATATTTTTTCTGAATATTTTTATTGAGTTTTATACATGAATAACAAAAAATACCACAACAATATGTATACTTTTTTAATGACATTTGTACTACTGTTTTATTTGATATTATTTAACTCTCTGGAGCTTTTTTCACCTGTGCCTCCACTGAAAATAAGTATTTAATACCCAATCAGACTTCCCTGGTAAACAAATGCAAGTAAATATATACTAAATCACATAGAGCTAATCAGAGGAAGAACACTGAGCAAAACTCTGATGTGTGATAAAAAATCTTTTGGCTTTTCCCGGTTAGGGGTCGCCACAGCAGAACTCTGGTCCACTCATGATTGGCAGTGGATTTTACGGTGCCGATTTGCCAGCCTGATGCCCAACCTTTAACGAAGGCACGTCCATTCATGCTTGCACCTACCTGCATATCTTTAATGTCACTCGACCGGGGGGAGGACATGCAGACTCCACACAGAAGGCGCTCCAGCTGAGAATCGAACAAGTATCCTGTTTTTTTGCAAATTTTTACTAGTTATTGCTTATTATAGATGTAGCACTTTTATTGTCTGCTGCATAGTTTTTATTGTATTTTATAGCGATAAACTAATCTGTACGGTTGCACTAAAACTGTCTGCCTCACAGGGCCTGATAAATAAGGTTTTTACTGGCACACTGTAAATCTTTTCTAGCTAGTTTCACTGTGTGTGAGGTATTAACTGGAAATTTTCTCCATTTGTTAAACATCTGTTTGTGTTTGTTTGTTCTGATTTCCTGCTAAGGCGTATAACTGATTTATTTGCAGTTAAAAGCATTCTCTAGAGTTTTCTTGCTCCTTTATCTGTTTAAAATTTTTATTTAAAGGCTCACTGCTGTTTTTAAATGTGATAAATATTTCTGTAATTATTTTCTGCCTAAGCAGTGTAGGTTGTAGCTGTAACATTGTTCATATTCAAGCTTGTGTTCTGGTCCTAGTTGTTTGTTTGCAGAGGCTGTGTGTCTGAGCACATGTTCCAGGCCATCTTAGTTTAGCAAAAGCCATTTTTACATTTCAGTGACAGTGTAGTGTTTATGGTCATAGGCAGACTGGTGTTACCTGGATTACAGCTTGGCTTAAGCACCTCGTTGATTCTTTCAAGCTTTTTTTAAAGTTGTTTCAGGTTTCAACTTTCTGTTACTTAAGAAGTTACCTTGTGAGTGGTTCTGCCATTTCACACAGAGCTAATTGGAGGAAGGGCACTGAGCAAAACTCTGATCTGTGATATATAACATTAAGTTTCCTATGTTTTGCTTATTTTTACAAGTTATTGCTTATTATAGATATTTATAGCAGTTTTATTGTCTGCTGCATACTTTTTACTGTATTTTATAGCTATAAATTAATCTGCATGGTTGCACTAAAAGTGTCTGCCTCACAGGGCCTGATAAACAAGGTTTTTACTGTTGCACTGTTTGTTAATCTTTTGTAGCTAGTTTCACTGTGTGTGAGGTAGTAATTGGAAATGTTCTCCATTTCATAAACATCTGTTTGTGTTTGTTATGATTTCCTGTCAAAGAGTGTATCATATAACTGATTTAGTTTCCCACCCTCCCTCTCTATTGGTATCCTGTTCTTATTCTTGGTGGCTTTGCAGTTGTCCACCCCTTCTGTAAATTTGATCTGGGACACTCCTCAAAGTCTAGTGTCATTGACTCATTCTACCTAATACAGGGAGAACATTTCAAAAGGCCAAACCACTTAGTTTCTTAACCTTGAATTATCTTCTGCTACTCGTTTCTCCCTTTCCACTTTACAAAAAAAATTCTAAATTCTAAGCTTGTTTCCTGCCTTTCCTGTAACTAGTCTAGTCCAGATACAGACTTGCTGTATGCAGGACTGTTTGTAATCTTCTGAGCACCCCAAGCCTTTCTGTGTTGGAGGGAAGCCTTATAACGTATCAGTGGGAGTGGTAAACACTTGGCAGCCTATCTACCACAAGAGGAGTGGTTTCTGGCCCAGAAATTATAATATATTGGCCGTTTGGGCAGTTTATCCATCTCTTTCAACTTTCTGGTTTAAAAGCCTGCATTTGCACTTTTCCCACCTTTCCTGTAACTAGTCTAGTCCAGATACAGATTTGCTGTATCCAGGACTGTTTGTAAGCTTTTGAGTGGTGCCAAAGTCTGCTCTTCAATTTTTCCCTTAGATCTACTAGTTCTTTCCTCTCCTGCACTTTTGCTAGCTTATTAATCTAGCACTTTACCAGACTTCTTGTTGCAATTATTGTAGAACACAAAAGTGCTACCAGCACTAAATGTCCTACAAGGAAACAGCTTCAGTACTTATTATTAATGCCCACTCCTCCAGGCATGTCTAAAGGTCAGTTCCCTGTGCATTCTCCTATTAACCTGGTGAACTTGGGCATCCTGAGGCAATGTAGCAACTGCCTCATGTACACTGACAACCCTCTCCTCTTACCTCCCAACACTCAGACTTGTGAGAGATGCACATAAAGAGCCAAACTGGAAGCCATGCACTCCCAGCCAAGACCAGAATAGCTGTTCAAAAAGAGAAGGTCAGCACTTGCACCACACCACATGGAACACATAGCCCTCCAGAACACACACCAGCACTGCCTTCACATTAAGACGCAAACCGCATACCCACCTTCTCGGAGGCTCTCAGTAAAAATCTACCCAAACAGCAGAGACCTCCAAGGCAGACACACACTCAACCACCACAACACAACACTAATCACGAGACACATAACTCTTCTAAACAGTGTGCCACTCAACCAAAGCCCCAAAGACAAAACAGCATGCCCAACACACTAGTCCTAGGTGACTCGATAGTGAGGCACACCGATGTCCCACTCACTAGGCTGAATAAAGAGAAAGTAACAGTCAGCTTCCTGTCAGGCACTATGATCCACCATATAATGCACACACTCAGGTCCCTCAACAACAGGTACAAATATGACTCTGTCATTGTATATGTGGGTGTGAATGACCTGAGACGTACCTCCCTGGGCTGCATGAAAACAGACATGGAGGACCTCTTGGATTATGTAGCCCAGGCAGATATGACCCTAGCCCTGAGCAGCATCACCCAAAATTATACCACAGTACAAGCAGAAAATGACTGATTTCAACAATTGTCTAAGTTTCTGGTGTCATTCTAAGGGTATCAGTATCTGTCTGCCTGGGATGACATGAGTGACAGAGCTTGATGCTTTGCTAGAGATGGCCTGCATCTGTCACCCCTGGGCTTCCGGATACTGGCCAAGGCTCTTGCCACCCCTATAGTGACGTTTTTAGGTGGTGTTCCAAAGACAATATTACCACTGTAACAGCTACAAACAAATGCAATCTGAGGGTTATGCTGCTGAATGCTAGAAGTCTAAATCTCAAAATTCACTCACTAGAAGTACTCCTTAAAATGGAGAACATTGACATTTGTGCCATTACAGAGACCCAGTTCAAGGCAACAGAAAGCACCCCTGCACTAAAGGCTATAACTCATTCCACACCATTCGGCTCCAGAACTTGGACCGAAGCCTTCAAAGGCAGTGGTGTTTCCATATTCATAAAGGATGCGGACACCTCCAGACTGGTAGCCCAACATAACCCATCTCAGGTACTTCAGGTGCAGCTAACATTGGGTAAGACAGCGATTCAGGTGGTAGCCTGCTATAGATCCTCAACCATGTCTCAAGACTCACAGTCCATGTTCCTAAGCACCATGGAGAATATTAGGGTCCAACCTAACACTCTCATATTGGGCAACTTCAACTATGCCTTCATTAACTGGGAAAACTACTCATGTACCAATGCACTTGCCTAACATTTCCTGGAATTCGTTAATTCAAATGCCTTGGACCAGCTCATTCTTACCCCTACTAGAGGTAGCAACATCCTTGACCTGGTCATTACTAGCATGGGTGACCACAGCTCTACACCAATAGTCAACTCCTCCCTGGTTAGATCAGACCACAAACTAATCACCTTGGAAACCCACAACCCCCCCAAACACAAAGGCAACCACCATGTAAAACTTCTCCAAAGCTAACTTTGGGCTCCTAAAAACAGAGTTGGCTAACTTCACAACACCTATGCAAATGGAGATCAGTTGCATGACCTCCAAATCATACACCAATGCACTGTACGAACACATACACAAATGCATGGATCTCACCATACCCGATAGAACCAAGAGTCTATTCTCTAAAAAAAGGAAGCCAATCTGGTGTTCCCCTGCCATAAACAAACTATACAACAGAAAGAGGAAACTGATGTGGAATAAGGTGAAGTCCCAAGCCTGGGAAAACTCCCTTATCAGCTTCAGCAAAGAGTTGAGATCCCTCATCAAATCCTCTATAGCTAGCTATGAAAACAGAATTGCAGCAGATAGCAAAGACAACCACAAGGCCTTCTATAGTTATGTAAAGAATCTCCACGGCAATACCCAGATTTGCTCTGAGCTACTGCACAATGGTACCTCCTATACAGAGCTAATAGATATTGACACTATACTGGCTGACAGATTCAGTGCCAACTTTATCCCTCTCCCCCCTCCCCCATGGGACCAGTCACAATACCAGTAGATTGCCAGGCACCCAGTATTACTGCTGCACAGTTTAAAACAGCACTGTTCAAGGCCAAGAATACAGCTTCTATGGGATCTGACAATATCCCTTGTTGTGTTCTACATGAACTACAGAGTGAACTGGCACCACACCTGTGTGCCCTGTTCAATCACAGCCTCACCTCAGGCTTTGTTCCTAACAAATGGCACACTGCTACAGTCATCCCTCTTTACAAAGGAGGAGCGACTACAGACCCTGGGAACTATTGCCTCATTAGCCTGATAAGTCTGATATGCAAAGGTATGGAATGCATCATCATGGACCTAATAAACAAGGATATAGAGAATCTCCAAACTTTGGATCCCACACAGTTTGGTTTTGTGAAGGGTAGATCATGACTGCTCAACTTCGTCAACTTCTTTGAGTCAATCACCAAGCTGTGTATGAAGACAAGGTGGATCATACAGCCTACCTCAATCTGGCCAAGGCCGTTGATACCATTCCTAACTCAGAAATCATAGAAAAATTCACTAAGCTATGCATCGACCGCTATATCACTAGGTGGGTTGCAAACTGTCTCACAGCAGATCCCACACTGTGAAAGTAGTGATTCCATGTCAGACTGCCGACCAGTCATGAGTGGAGTCCCACAGGGTTCGATCCTGGGTCCTCTCCTGTCCATTTACTTCTCTGAAGTCCAGGCCAATACAAAGGGACACTGCCTGACAAAGTTTGCAGATGATTGAAAGTTGGGAGCTAGTAGTAACTCCCAGAGTGATGGTGACATCCTACAGAAAGGCCTCACTGAGACCAACAACTGGTGTCAGAACCATGGCCTTAAGCTTAATGCTAAAAAAATGTGTCATCATCCCTTTGGGAAAAAAACAGTTCCCATGAATTACCACATCAATGGTAGTCCACTGAACACAGAAGGCGTTATAAGAGATCTGGGAACACAGGTTGACAGCAACCTCTTTTTTGACCACCACATTGCCACTGTGGTTAGAAAGTCCTTCTATGTGGCACAACTCATTACTAAAAGTTTTGCATCCAGGAAGAAAGAGGTCATTGTCTCCCTCTACTCTTCCCTCATTAGGCCAATCATTGAGTACCCATTTTGCATGTACCTCTCTGAACACCGGCAATAACTGGAGAGGCTGCAAAAGTACCTCATAAAGAGGATCCTAGTCCTTAAGCATTTGTCCTATATGGACAGACTAAAAAAACTCCAACTATTCTCTGTCTCATATCACTATTTAGAGGTGAGCTCTGCTTGACTTACAAAGCCATGTGTGACCCAACACTGTTAGAAATGCTACATCTAAAGAAATCCGAGTACCTCCGCACCACACGCTCCAGAGAACTCAACCTCATAACCACAATCAACAGAACATGCTGGAGGGACAGGCTCATAATCCAGAGATGGACCATTCTCTGGAATAGACTTCCTATACATGTCAAGCAAAGCACCTCACTGGATCTCTTCAAGATAAATCTTGATGAGTGGACGGGAAATAGAAAATTCACTCCGGGATCACTCCAGTGGCTTTACTCGAAAGAGGCACTGAGAAAAAAGGTCGGTGCACGATGCCAGGGTAATCCTATTGGCTAGGCTTGTAAAGGCCCCAGGGCCATCAGCCTAGTATACACCTATGAACCTATAAAGACTAGACAGATAGATATGTAAGCATGGGAATTAGAGAAACAACCCCCCCCCCATTTCCAAATGTTCCATATCCAAAATTTGAAATCTGTTTATCACTGTGTCATTAACTACTTCAGTGTACTTCATTTTTAAATTTTCCAAATCTTTGCATGTATTTTATAACTGTTATTTTATTCCTTGGTCTTGTAATCTTTGCATTTAGCAAAGTTTTTGTATCATTTAACTGTATTCATAATGTTTCAGTGTGCAGGTATCAAACATTCTGATGAAGTCCTCCAAATTAAAGAGAATGAAAGCATTAAATTATTTCAGTCTTTTTTCATTATTTTGAGTGATCGGCAGTGACTGCTCTTTAGTTAGTGCCTGTGTTCAGTTTTAAGTTTCATACACATTCGGTTTCTTCAGTGAGCAGGTATCCCCATTAACTGCATCTTAAAATTAAGAAGCTGCAGAAGTATGTGTTGTGTAGCCTTGAATGCCAAAGTTAAATTATCAGTGATTGTTCTGTTTAAACTAGTGAATTCATTATTAGCAGGAGCATAAATGGCAATCCAGAATCTAATTTTATTTTTTTTCCTAATTAGCAAAGAATTAGAATAGTATTGTGGGTTACTCAGATTAAAAAAAAATGACGAATCGTTGTACATGTGATCAAATCCATATGCTGAACAAATGCAGGTTTTATCCTATCACGATTCTAAATTATTTATCATGTGTAAGTTATTTACTTTCTCTTTATTTAATTTTTAAATTTGAGGACATGTTATATCTTATCACCATTCAACATACTGACATTATTAAATGTCTAGACCTTCACATATGCTGTTATAAACTGATAAAAACAAATCTAAATCTAGTTGTATTTCTCACCCTAGGACATAGCCCATAGTTATCCCTCATTTCTGTATAACTGTTTCTGTTTGTGATCATATACATTTAACAGATATTCAAAGAACTATTTGTTTGTATGCACTACTGGTTCATTTTACAATTTCATATTCAGTCGTGCACTAGTCACATTAATCACTGTAGTTATTTTAACAAAAGTCGACATCCGGTTTCTTGGTAAAAAAAAAAATATATATATATATATATATAAACGGTGTTACAACATTGTGACCTATTACTTCAAACGAGTTTCATGCTCATGCTAATGGTCTGAGAGGAATGTTGCTATATTACTTTATGATCTCTAACTCTGTCTCTTTGCCTGCATATGTCTCATTTTTCCCCTCTGTCATTCCATTTCTTTCCTTCTCTGTCTGCTATCTATTTGCATCTATGTCTGTTTGTCTGCTTTTCTCTCTCTCAGCCCTCCCCACTATGATCACATATGATTATATAATATATGTATTTGAAATCAGCATGTATGACAGATAAAGATCATGAGCTCATGCTAATGAAATAATTTAAAAGTCTGAATAACAACTAATGATCAGAGAATTTTTAGACAGTGCAGAGGTGTTGATGATTCAGAATGTTGAAAAGGGCAGATATTTAATATTGTGTAGAAGTATTTATAAATGATTGATGGAGTCTGTTTTTCTTAATGACTAGATTTATCTCAGAATATGTTTATGCTTACAAGGTGTATGTAGACATTATGTGTGCTAAGCTAATTTTATACTGTCAATAAATGATGAGGTTTCTCTTTAGAATTTATCATGAATAGAAATAATCTGACATGTTTGAGTCTATTTAGATAAAGATGAAATACTGGCATAATTCAGTATCTTACTGTTAGAGCAATTTTTTCAGCATTTTTACTTCAAGAAGGCGCATGTCATTTAGACAGGACAGGAATTGCTGATAGCTATTTCCATGTATACAGGGAATATTAAACAATAATGAAGAGGAATATTTCATTTCATGGCCCAGTGCTTCCTGCAACTTATTCTCTGAAATTTAGTGCAGAAGTAAAGTTTCTTACCATTTTATAGTCTATGTCAGCAGAAGTGGTCTACAGCCCTAGGTAGATGTGTGTGTGTGTGTGTGTGTGTGTGTGTGTGTGTGTGTGTGTGTGTGTGTGTGTGTGTGCGCGCGCGCACGCTGGTGAAGTCACATGCTTTTAGACTGGAAGATATGTAAGCTTGATTAGATGACTTGCTAACAGAAGATTGACAAACATTAGAAAACACATTTTCTGGTCTGATATGATGACAAAATGGCAAACCTGCAGAGTTTGTAGAATGTTAAGTGTGTGAACTTAAAGAAAGTACATGAAAAAATATAAAGACTCTTTTGAAATGTTGTAATAATTAATACATTGCTTAAAAAATAATTTCAAGTTATATATTATAAAGAAAAATGGGCTGAGTAAATGAGCCAACTGGAAGCTATCTGCTAAATAATTATATGTTTCAATCTCTCTAAGAGCTCTATTGCCCTAGTTTCATAAAGACCCTTTTCCATCTCTGAAGAACTATACTGTTATTGTTAGAAACATTGATCTCTGTTTCTGCCTTCCAGATACCACTGCCTGAATTATGTCAACCTGTACCTTCCAGTATAAACAAGAACTATTTCTCAAATGGCACAGAGAGCATGCTACAGGACTTCCCTCAACAGTCAGTATGACACTCGGTAGAGGAAGAGTGATTCCAGGTTTTCCCAATAGCTAGGATTTTGAGGCCAAATTTTATTTTTATTAAAAACCTCTGTTGTCTTCCAGGTTTTTTGATATGTCTAGTGAGATACAGCCAAAAGATGCATTATACTGAATGCTAGGTCTAAGCAGGGCAAAGTAAAGGAAATAATAACTTCCTTGGTTTTGGAAGATTAGTTGTGATCCAGTATCATAAGATCATAGGATGTTAGTAGGCTATTGGTCCTGAGGCCCTTACAAGTCTAGCCAAGAATTTAGCCCATGTTCCAACAAGTCAGCACCCAATGCCCCTGTCCAGTAGCGACACAGATGGAATCCCAGGGATGTAGTTTCTGTTCCCCATCCAATTATTTAGGTTGTGCTTAAAAAGGGTTAATGAGGTACTCTGCTTGACATGGAGAGGGAGTCTGTTCCACAGAAGGGGGAGTCCATGGGACACAAATCTGTCACCCAGCATGTCCTATTGATGTCACAGACCAGGTTGAGGTCACGCATGCTGGTTACTCAAGTGTTGCATGACTTGTGGATATGCAGCAGTCCCATTAAGGCAAGGTCTAACGTTGTTTTGTATGCCAGACAGAGGTCACCTCTGATGAGTCTGTATGAGACTGAGTAGATGGACAGAGCTTTTAGCTTATTTGTGTATGATTGATGGTTGAGGCCCTGGATTCTCCTGGTGAGGAACCTCTGTGGTCTCTCCAGCTGCTGTATGTGCTTTGTGAGGTACATGCCAAAAGGTACATTGTACTCAATAATGGGTCTTATAAGGGAAGAATACAGGGATGTTATGACCTTCTTGTCCCTGGATGAGATACCCTTACTAATGAGGTGAGCAATGTAAAAGGCTCTCCATACAACAGAAGCAATATGGTGTTCAAAGTCAGTTGTTTATCATCCTGGGTGCCCGAGTCCTTCACTGCTGATTGTGTGCTTAGGACCTTGTTATCAATGTGATGATTTTTGGGGACATCACTCTCCCCAAAGGGGATGATGATGCATTTTTGGCATTCAGTTTGAGGCCATGTTTCTAGCCAGTCATTTATTTGGATGAGACCCTCTTAAATGATGTCCACATCACTAAGGGAATTGATGACAGTGGCCACCCTGCAGTCATCTGCAAACTTGGTCAGCCATAGCCCAATGGATTTGGCCTGCACCTCTGAGAAGTGTATCTCAAACAACAGATGCCCTAAGACTGATCCTGGGGTACACTGCTTATTTCAGGTCTACTGCTTAAGATGGCTTCCCTTATTTTGACTAGGTGGGTTCTATCAGTGAGCTAGTTTGATACCCATTGGTAACATGCAGATTGATGCCTAGTTGAGCGAGTTTATCTATTATATCTGAGTGGAGAATAGTATAGTATCAAAGGCTTTTTCCAGGTTAAGGTAGGCGGTGTGTGCTGTCTTCCCTGCCATGGCTTTGGTGACTGTCTCAAAGAAGTTGATGAAATTTAACAGGCATGACTTCCCCTTGACAAAACCAAACTGTGTGGGATCAAGTGTTTGGAGGTTACCAATGTCCTTGTTAATGAGGTCCGTGATAATGTTTTCCATGGCCTTGCAGATCAAGCTAGTTAGGCTGATTGGTCTATAATTTCCTTGATCGGTGGATGGTCCACCTTTGTGCAAAGGGAAGGCAGTGGCTGTCCTCCTACTCAGGCTTTGGTTGAATAGGGTGCCTAATGATACTGAAATTTCCTGCCTAAGTTCATGTAAGATGTAGGCTGGGATGTTATTGGGTCCCATGGAGTCTGTATTTTCTGCTTTTCAGAGGGCAGTCATGACTTGCTCCCTAGAGATAAGGGGGGGGGGGCAGATGCTGAGGATGTCCTGATTTACTAATGGAGGGACAGAGGAGTGAAGTTTTCACTGAACCTGTCTGCCATCAGGTTGGCTATATCTACAGCATTTGTGTATGTGGTGTCCTTGACCACCAATTCTGAGCAGATCTGGGTGCTTCTCTTGAGATTGCGGACATATGTGAAAACAGCTTTATGATTGTCTTTAGTAGATCTGGCCAGTTTGGACTCGAAGTTTGCTTTGGAGGATTTCATTAGTGCTCTTATTTGCTTGTTCAGGGTATGGAGAGATTGCTTCCAATTAGACACCTGCTCCTTCTTGATCATGGAGAGCATTTTTTTTCCTTTTATTATAGAGTTTATTTATTACAGATGTCCACCAGACAAGTTTACTCTTCCATGAGGAGGATCATTTTGTCCTGTCGGGTATTCCTGATTGCATACAGCTATATAAATGCTTGTATAGTACTTTGGTGTAGGTTTGGACATATGTGCCATTTCCTATGGAGGGAGAGGGGGCTGTGAAGTTGTTTATACCTTCCCTCAGGAGGTTGTATTCAGCTTTGGAGAAGGTTTTTTTTTTTTACACTAGCTGGGGGGGGGGGGGGGTGCATGGGAGATGGTGACTTTGAAAGTGACTACTTTGTGGTCAGATCTTACCAGGGAGGATGACACTGTAGGGATGCAGCAGTGGTTACTCATGCTGGCTAATACCAAGTCCAATATATTATCACCTCTTGTAGGGGTGTCGACCAGCTGGTCCAAGGCATTTGCATTGATGAAATAAAGGAATCTATGGAAATTTGTGTTTTGGCATCAGTAAGTCTTGTAGTCTATGGTTGGATAGTTACAGTTACCCAGGATCAGGGTAAAGGGTTAAATCTTAATAGATTCCAAGAGATCCAGATAGGTGGAGTGGACATCTTGAATCAAAGTTGGGGCCCTGTAGCTAGCTATGATTTGAATATGGGTCCTGTAAATGGTTAACTGCACCTGGATTGTCTCCTGTGTGTCATACTGTCTGACCAGCCTGGAGGTGTGCATGTCTTTAATATATATTGCAACTCCACCTCCTTTTGCTTTTTGCATTTTGATGAAATGTTCATGTTGGTAGTTTTAACCTCATGGCATTCCCTAAAAAAGGCACTATGGAGAAGGCAAGAGCCATTGCCAGAAATCTGAAGTCCAAGGGAGACAGATGCAGTCCATCTCTGGCAAAGCATCATGGTCTGTCGATCATCTCTTCCCAGATTGTCAGGTACTGGATCATCTTGCAATGACACCAGAAACTAAGCCAGTTGTTAAAGTCAATCATTTACTGTTTGTATTGAGGCATAATTCTGGGTGACAGTAGAATGATGCTTAAGGCTAGGAACATACCTGCCCGAGACATATATTCAGCAAGCTCAATCATGTCTCTCTTCATATAGTCCAGGGAGGTATGCCTTATGTCATTCAAGCCAAAATGGGCTATGACAGAGTCATAACAGTACCTGTTGTTGAGAGACTTGAGTGCATGGGTGATAAGGTGGATTCTGGCACCTGACAAACAACTAACCACGACTTTATCCTTATCCAGCCTAATGAAGGGCACATCTGTACGTCTCACAATGGAGTTGCCTATGAATAATATGTCGAGTTTATGTTTAGGCCTTAGTGGTTGTGAGCCACAGGTGTGTGGACTATGTTTAGTGTGACTGGCAGTGGAGTTTGCATGTGTTTTTGCCTTGATGGTGTCTTGTTTGGGTATGTTTTTGTTGACTGGGTGTTTGTTGTGTAGATGTGAGTGGTGCTTGAGATGTGGTGTTTGTGTTGACAACCTTCTCGGTGGCAGATATACTGGCTTGTGACGAAGAGAGCATAGACTCTAGGTTCTTAATGTAATCGCATCTCTCACAAATTGTGTTCTTAGGTGGTAGTAGTAGAGAGCTGTCCATGTACATGAGACAGCAACTAAACTGTCTCAGGATGCCCATATCAACCAGATTGGCAAGAGAAACCATAGGAAATTGTCCATCCATATTTGTCAGAATCTGAGGGATAGAGGTAAGAGAGAGCTAAGGGGGCAAAGGGTAGAAGGTCTAAGAAGCACTACTAGGTGATCACACAAGTGCTACTAAGGGAAAATATGCAGCTGGAATACCTTACAATGGGTTAAAAACTGTGCAGTTGTGGTGCATGGTGTGCAAACAAGCCCAAACCAGCTCAAACGTGGGGTTTAAATACCACAAAAAATAGAAGATTCTAGTAGCACAAAAGTATAGCCAGTCCTGCTAGCCCCTGCTTTCTTTACTAATCATCTTGTGCCAGACAAGGTCTAGGCAGCCCTGCTATTCTCACTAGGAGAGAAGAAAGGCCTCTACCAACACAAGATGGCTGCCAGAAACACAGAAGGCAAACTCAAAATGGTTGCCAGAAACACAGAAGGCAAATGAAACAGCTCTGGATGCAGCAAACCTGTATCCAGACTATGCTACTCAATTTAATGGTTAAGAACACAGTAAAACTCACAAAAAAGCACAGAATAACCACTTACAGACAAAAACAGCATTCACGGTATGAAAGAATACAGTTAAACTGTAAAGAAATGCAGTAGAATTCAGTTAAACAATAATCAATTACAGTAAATAGCAATGAAATGCAATTAAACAGTAATGAAGTGCAATTAATCAGTAAGTTGCTTTAAAACACACCAGAGATCAATTCCTCATTGGTCAGATCCGAGCACAAGCTAATCACCCTAGAAATCCATATCCCGCCCCCACCCCTCATTAGGGAAACGACCGTAAAAAATTTCTCCAAAGCCAACTTCACGCTTCTTAAGACAGAAGTGAAAAACCTTCACGACACCCATGCAGATGGACAATAGACATATATCTACTGAATCCTACACAAATACACTTTATAAGCACTTACACGAGTGCATGGATCGTGCTATCCCTAACAGAACGCAGATGCTATCCTCCAAAAAAAAGGAAGCCAATCTGGTGGTCTTCTGCCATAAACAAACTCTACAACAGAAGAAAGAAACTGTTGCAAATAAGAGTAAAATCCCATTATTGGAGGAACACCCTGGTCAGCCTCAGTAAGAAGCTGAAATCCCTCATAAAATCCTCCAAAGCTAGTTATGAAAATAAAATTACCACTGATTCTAAAGACAACCACAAAGCATTCTATAGCTATGTCAAGAATCTCAATGGCAACACTCAGATCTGCTCTGAGTTACAGTACAATGGCACTAAATATACAGAACCAACTGATATTGCCAACATACTGATAGATAGGTTCAATGCTAACTTTACCCCTCCCCCCTCTCACCCTCTAAAGGGCCCAACTCTATACCGGAAGAATGCAAGGTTCCTGTAATCACAGCTGCACAGGTAAAAACCTCACTCTCCAAAGCCAAGAACACAGCATCCATGGGACCTGACAACATCCCAGGCTGCATTCTACACAAACTACAGAATGAACTGGCACCCCACCTAAATACCATATTCAATCATAGCCTCATCTCAGGCTTTGTGCCCATTGAATGGCGCACTGCAACCGTTATCCTACTCCTCAAAGGGGGAGCCATGACAGACCCCGGGAACTACTGCCCCATTAGCCTGATGAGCCTGGTCTGCAAGGCCAGGGAATGTATCATCATGGAACTCATAAACAAAGACATTGGTAATCTCCAAACTCTGGACCCGACACAGTTTGGGTTTGTAAAAGGCAGATCATGTCTCCTAAACCTGATAGACTTCTTTGAAGCAGTCACCAAAGTCGTAGATGAGGGTAAGGTGGTTCACACACCCTATCTAGATCTCACCAAGGCTTTTGGCACCATCCCCCACTCTGGAATTATAGATAAACTCACTAAACTAGGTATAAATCCCTATGTCACAAGATAGGTTGCCAACTGACTTACTGACAGAACCCACACTGTGAAAGTAGCAGACTCCAAATCCAACTTCAGATGAGTGACAAGTGGAGTACTACAGGGTTCAGTCCTGGGTCATCTCCTGTTTGGCATCTACTTCTCTGAAGTACAGGTTAACACAGAAGGTCTTTGGCTAACTAAGTTCACAGATGAATGCAAACTAGGAGCCATAATCAAAACTCCTAATGATGTGGACATCCTACAAATGGGCTTCACTGAGACAGATGCCTGGTGTCAAGGCCATGGCCGCAAGCTCAATGCCAAAAAGTGTATTGTCATCCCCTTTGGTAAAAACTCTGTACCCATGAACTACCACATAGGCAGTAGTCTACTTAACATTGAAAGTGTGATAAGAGACCTTGGGACACAGGTAGACAGTAGTCTTTCCTTTGATAATAACATTGCCACAGTGGTCAGGAAATCCTTCTATGTGGCACACCTCATCACAAAAGGTTTCTCATCCAGAAAAACAGAGGTCATTGTTCCCCTCTACTCATCACTCATTAGATCCATTATAGAGTAAAACGCCCCTTTTGGTATGTACCTCTCAAGACATCTACAACAATTGGAAAGGCCGCAGAAATACCTCACAAAGAGGATTACCAGCCTCAAACAGATGCCTTACGCAGACCGTGTCAAAAAACTCCAGCTTTACTTCGTCACATATCGCTTACTCAGAGGCGATCTCTGCCTAACATACAAAGCTATGTCAAATCCAGAGCTGTTGGACATGCTCCACTTAAAGAAATCCCAACACCACCGAGCTACACGCTCTAGGGACCTAAACCTTGTCACCACAATAAACATAACATGCTGGAGGGATAGATCCCTGTCCCAGAGACTTCCCATACTCTGGAATAGACTACCTATCTATGATAAACAGAGCTCCTCATTAGCACTCTTCAAGAAAAATCTTGATGATTGGATGGAATATGGGAAATTCACCCCAGGGATCACTTCTGTGGCTCTGCTTGACAGGGGCACAGGAAAATAATTTTCTTGGGTGGCAAAAGCCAGGGTGCCTTTTTGGCTAGGCTTATACAGATGTATATAGCCTAGTACCTACCTATGAACCTATGAACAGTGCAAATGTGAAAAATTAGCTCAACATCACAACAGTAAAAAACAGCTCAAATAAAGCAGCAATTCAGTAGAATACTGTCATCAATTTAATCAGGCTACCGACAAGCAGTAACAAATGCAGCAAACTAAATGCATTTAACACCTAAGCACAATCAGCAAAGTGAAGTAGGAAAAGGTACAATATTTTTTAAGGGCTTTTTGTCTACTGTTATGTTATGATGATGATCAAAGAAAAGGAACCCAACTTCCTAGCTTCCCAGGTCTCTGATGAAAAACTCATTGGAGAGTGGACTGACATTGATGCGGTAGGTGGTAGCAACTTATTGTTTTTGAAGGATATGGTGCTGCATTTATTATCATTTTATTTTAGCCATTTCATATGATGCTGCATTTATCATCATTTTATTTTAGCCCTTTCTTAATGCACCAGGTGTTAACAGAAGATAGCTATATTTGTAGGGAAATCTGTATCATCTGTTGATTTAACATCTACTCCCAACTTGCACCAACAGTGAACTTAGTCAGCAAGGGAGCCTTATTGCCCCTATTTAGATCTAAAAAAAATAAATGCCAGAATGGAGTACAGACCCCTTGGGGAGAAGCACACCTCGATTTTCTTTCTCTGAGGAGGCATGACTTACCCTGACACATACATTTTGTCCTTGAGCAGTTTACAATCCATCTTAATGCAAATGGGTAAATGTTTAAGGCTATTAGCTTGTTTACAATCCTGCTGTGTAATATGATGTCAAATGCTTCTGCTAGATACAGGTAGGCAGCATGAAGAGTCTGACCCTTGTCCATGGCATGACTGATCTTTTCAAAGTAGTTCACTGGAATGAGGAGGCATAATCATCCCTTTACAAATCTGCACTGCTGTTGGTCAAACCTAATTAAATTCTTAATGTCCAGATTGATGAGGTCAGTGATGATGCATTCTATGACTTTGCACTGCAGAAAGGGCTAGTAAGGCTAATGGATGTATAGTTGCTGGGGTCAATGATGGGGCCACCATTATGAAGTTGCATTACCGCTGTAGTGCCCCATTGTTTGAGAACATAGCCTGTGGCAGGCTAGGTAAAAAAATATTAAGGATGGGATCATCAGCGGACTGCTTAACATTGTTTATAAGATGACCCAGTAAGTTAGCAGGACTCAATAATAAAGTATATTTGGTCTTGAAGAGCACTTTAAGGAAGACGGGGGTGTTGACTCAGGTATATTTGCAGTGAGGATGACAGTTTTGAGGAAGAAATTGTCAGCAAGCTTGTTTGACAATATGTTGGCGATGTCATTATGATTTGAATAGGAAGTACAGCTTTAGATAGGCACTAAGCATTGATGTGGATTATTCCTTAGTTTTCTAATCATTAGCCTCAGAATCTAGCCTGCACTTATGGGAAGTTTTGCTGCTCTTCACGGCTGCCTTCAGTTTCGTAGTGAGGGGCTTCACATTCTCATTGTGATGAGGACGTTCTTCTCCTCCTCTGTAGTCTAACCAGTGTCTTCCTTCTGTTGTAAAGTTAAGCTATTATCTACTGACCACCAAAGAGATTTGTTATTGAATTTACCTCTGTATTTAGTCCTGGTGGGGACAGCCCTAGCAATGCATGTATCTAAATGCTCGTAAAGAT
Organism: Protopterus annectens; assembly: GCF_019279795.1. NCBI lineage: Eukaryota > Metazoa > Chordata > Ceratodontiformes > Protopteridae > Protopterus > Protopterus annectens. Next base: position 1,933,521,184 of record NC_056728.1, on the reverse strand, counting down.
CATTGGCATAGGTGGCTGCATATTCCTGCTCTGTTTTTGTGGTAGAATCGGAGAATTTAGTTTTTTCATCACACGGTTGTAAAAGGTCAACATTTCTGAAGCATCTAAAGAGGGAGGTATTGGTAGCAAGGGTAAAGGTAACTAGTTGGTGAAAGACTTGACAATTGAGAGATCATCTATGAGCAAAGAGCATGCCAGAGCTGGGTTTTTAGAAGCGTATCCAGAATATCATCACCCTTGGTGGGGCTACAGACAATTTGATCAGGGTAATTCTCATTTACCAGTTTCAGAAATAGCGTATATACCCAACATTAGAAGAATATGTACTCTCTGAGATGTTTTTGAGTAATGCCAAGTACTTATCTTGATGCTGTGTGGCCATAGATGAGAGAGCAGTAGTAAGCTATAATTTGATAGTCTGAATTATCTAGTATAAAACAGAATTGAATGAGTTCAGCAGGGGGGTTATTGGGTATCAATTTGGAAATTATGAAATCCCTGATGAAACTGAAACACTTTCACCATTACCTTTGGGCTAGAATGTGTGAGGGCACAGATGAGGTGCTAACATTACATTTCAATCATGCCTCAGTCACACCACAAATACAGACCCATTCCAGATACAAATATGTCTCCAAATCAGGCAGTTTGTTATTAAGAGTCCTGGCATTGAAAAGACCACCTTGATGTTATATGATTTATAACTTAATTTGTTGGTTAAGCTGGGATGTTCATTGTATGAACCCTGCCTAAAATGGCACAGTGGGTAAGAAAGGCTTTGGTCTATATGCAACAGCCATTGAATGAGAGGTATACACCATTCTTGCTGAAGCAAGTAGGATTTTCACTCATCTTATCCTGAGGAGACACATTGTGGACACATCCCTCCTGGAATTGCACCAGTAACCTTTTATTTGAATCTAGGCATCATTCTTGGTGAGGGCAGGATACCATTCAAGATCAGAGTCTTTTCTTTGAAAGAACCATTAGTTCCCACATCCAGGAAGTCCTACTGAATATCTTCCTTGCCAGACTGTTCATTCCAGCATGGACTATGATCAGGTCATAGTTATAGTCACTGGAGGATCGTTCCAGATCATTTGTGTATTAATTTGTTTTAAGGGCTCATCGAATGTCTGTAACCTTGGCTCCCAGGAGAACTGTCTGCAACCCTGAACTTGATCAGCCTAGTGAGTACAGAATCTGTGTGTTTAAAAATGGAGTAACCAATTACTACAATGTTTCCAGTAATTGATTTCTCCATGTTAGGCTCTGGGATGCTTTGTTGTTTGTATCATTGATGAAGGACTACCTGTAGTAGATCTGTTTGAGGCTGTTTTTATTGCTGCTTACGCTAAGATGCTTGGGAAGTGAGTTCTTGATAGAATCAGCATATGGTTGTTTAATGCTAAGAGTAGGAGGATGTATTTGTATGAGTAGGTGTGAAACAGTCTGTTGCTCACTGCATGAATGGGATTTCAATAAGATTACCTCAAAGTTAGTTATGTTTTTACAGCTGTTACAGAGGGAATCAGTTTAATTGAGGAAAAGATCATTTTTTGACTGAGCATGTGGGAGTTACTAGACCAACTTAAGATATAAGTACTAAAAGGCTGGCAATAGAAGCGAAGGTAGAGTTTTGTCTATTCATGCTGGTCAGTATTGCTATTTTTAAGAACTTTGAGAAAAGAGGTTGTGAAATGGAAGGAGATAGAGATACTATAGAGTCCAACTAAGTTTGTAAGTCTATAGGAGACAGCAATATTGTTCAGCAGTTAGCAAGTCTGTGCCAATCCATATAGTTATGCACATTTGTGCAAATCGGGGGAAACCATTAAAGCTCAGAGTTGGATGGTATCAGTCACTCAAGAGAGGAAGAAATGAGGATTTTTTACATCAATGACTAAAGGAAAAATTTCACTTGTCCACTATCTAACTTCAGTTACAGCTGAGTGCAGATGATCTCCATATCAAGCATGCAGTAAAAAAATAATAACCAATTAAAAAAAATCTGCAAATATGACCAGCTAGTGCTAGGCTATGCAGAAATATCAGAACTCAATGGTACACTCACTAGACAAACTACCACTGCTCCAAGATGGCTCCCACACCAGGCCTGAGCTAAATTAGGAGTAAGCAATGGAAAAATTGCACTAAGCAGAAAAAAGCAGCCCAAACAACAGCAGTTTCTCCAGGAATAGTTTAATGTATTTAGGTGTAGTACAAATAATGCAGAAACATATTTAAAAATTATTTCTCTGGGTTAATTTTTGAGTAACAAATGTTCAAAGCAGCTTTTGTAATGTCTCAAGCAGAAGCAAATCAGTGCATCTCTCTGAAGCCTCTCTTAAAAGAGAGCAGGAATGCTCAGTTGATCTCATTATAAAATAGACAGAAAGCAGTAAAGACCAAGGAAAAAACAGCTGTACAAAAAACAATTAGTGCTAGGCTACTATGATGCAGAACATAATGATCTAGATGACTATGGGTGCAATACATGACAGTACTGGAAAAGTGATGACCTGTAGTGAAGAACTACAGGCCATGGAGGTCACATAATGATAGCGCGGCGTCACCCTGAACAAACATAATGCATCCAGTGATAGTATATAAGGTCAGGTCACACTCACATGCTGGACTTCACCACATATACTGCACCTAACCTCTTCAGTGACCTATACAGTTCCAAGTTTTATATGTTATTAAACAAAAAGAGAGAAAGTCCATCATACCCATTTTTTTTTGTTAACTCTGTTACCAAGTTAAAAGCAGTCTGCTGGTTACTTAACAGCAACCATAATTTCTGAATCCACTTTGCATTTCAGTGAGTTGCCAGTTATGAAATCTCTTCCCACATCAGTGATCCATGATTCCGTATACAGATGATGTTAAATCAGTAGGTAAGTCATACTGAACATCTGTTTTGTTCCTTCTCTTTTGAAGTGGAATCACAGCTGTTCTGTTCTAGTCCTGAGGATATTTAATGTTTTCCCTTGATATATCAGCACATTTACTTAGGGCTTTAAAGAGTTCCCATGGCGGTTCTCTTTTGTAACCATAAGGCAAATTCCACAGAGACTACATTGACTTGTGCACTTTTCATTTTTAAAATCCATTAGGATCCTTTCTTCTGCGAAGGGATTGTTATCAATTCCCTGTCGTAAGTGCTACTACTGGCTGTTTTGATAAGTATTTTTTTTTCTTTTGTGAATACTGAAAAAAACTGTTTCTTTATTGCTCTGTATTTGCTATTGTTTGTGCCCCAATGCTGTCATTTTGTAGTTCCCCCTTTAGTATTCCTTTAAGTTACATATTTAAAAACATTTTTTATCTCCCTTCTCAATGAAATCATTTTGTTGCAGCCATCTGTTTGCCTCCCTGTTTACTTATGTTTAAGTGGTAGACTTCTAGATCTTTTTAATCTGCTTACATTTCCAAAACCATATATATTTTTTCATAACACTGAAGTCATCTTATTTGAGAACTGCATTTGGTTTCTCTTTCTTTTAGATCTACATGTTAGTTTCACAAAAGTTATATGTTTCAGAGATGTCATTCCTGCTATAACCAGATGTTTATTTCATCATTATGCTGACCATACCATTTCTGAGAAACAGTCCCAATTTCACAGCATCTGCATTCTCAAAGGACTTGGGCCTTTCTTTTTGGTTGGCTGATATCTCTGTATGTGTTAATGGAGAGCAACAGTTTTAATATTTGCTCCAAAAATTATTGGCCACAGCCATATCATAGTCTTTCTGCTCCCTGCCATTTAGAAATTCTGAACCTCAGAATGTCCACTTTTGATATTCTTCAATACTACTGATTTGAACCAGGCCTGTTTTATGGCTTCAGAACTGATATTACTATTTGTTGTAGGAAATAAGTTGTAGTTTACATATAGTATGATATATTTTCCCATTAACAAAATAGTCTTATATCACTACTATAAATATATAATCTACTATTTTTGTGTGGCACCCACAAAGTTCATAGGTTCATATGTTCATAGGTAGGTACTAGGCTAACAGCCCTGGGGCTTATACAGGCTAGTCAAAAAGGTTCCCTGGCTTTCGCCACCCAAGAAAATTATTTTCCTGTGCCCCTGTCATGCAGTGCCACAGAAGTGATTCCCGGGGTGAATTGTCTATTTCCCATCCAGTTGTCAAGATTTTTTCTTAAAGATGGCCAATGAGGAGCTTTGCTTGACATGAATGGGTAGCTTGTTCCAGAGGCTGGGAAGTCTTTGGGACAGGAATCTCTCCCTCCAGCATGTTCTGTTTATTGTGGTGACAAGGCTTAGGTCCCTGGATCATGTAGTTCGGAGAGATTGGTATTTCTTTAAGTGCAGCATGTCCAACAGCTCTGGGTTTGACATAGCTTTGTATGTTAGGCAGATATCACCACTGAGTAGCTGATATGTGACAGAGTACAGCTGGAGTTTTTTGAGACGGTCTGCGTATGGCATCTGTTTGAGGCCAGTAATCCTCTTAGTGAGGTATTTCTGTGGCCTTTCCAATTGTTGTAGGTGTCTTGTGAGATACATGCCAAACGGAGCATTGTACTCTATAATGGGTCTGATGAGGGATGAGTAGAGAGGAAAAATTACCTTCTTTTTTCTGGAGGAGAACGCTTTTGTGATGAGATGTGCCACGTAGAAGGATTTCCTGACTACTGTGGTGATGTGGTTATCAAAGGAGAGACTACTGTCTACCTGTGTCCTGAGGTCTCTTATCAAACTTTCAGTGTTTAGTGAGCTACCGCCTATGTGGTAGTTCATGGGTACTGAGTTTTTTCCAAAGGGGATGACAATACACTTCTTGGCATTGAGCTTGAGGCCATGACTTTGACACCAAGCATCTGTCTCTGTGAGGCCCTTTTGTAGAATGTCTACATCATTAGGTGATTCTATTATGGCTCTCAGTTTGCAGTCATCTGCAAACTTTGTTAGCCAAAGACCTTCTGTGTTGGCCTGCACTTCAGAGAAATAGATGCCAAACAGGAGAGGACCCAGGACAGAACCCTGTGGTACTCCACTCATCACTGGTTTGAAGTCAGACTTGGAGTTGGCTACTTTTACTGTGTGGGTTCTGTCAGTGAGCCAGTTGGCCACCCATCTTGTGACTTAGGGATTCATGTCCAGTTTAGTGAGTTTATCTATAATTCCAGAGTGGGGGATGGTATTGAAATCCTTGGCAAGGTCAAGATAGGCTGTGTGCACTACCTTGCGCTCATCTACAGCTCTAGTTACTGCTTCAAAGAAGTCAATCAGGTTTAGTAGACATGATCTAACTTTTACCAACCCAATCTGAGTAGGGTCCAGGGTTTTGAGGTTACCTATTTCTTTGTTATGTTCCATGGCCTTGCAGACCAGGCTCATCAGGCTAATGGGGCAGTAGTTTCCAGGGTCCATGATGGCACCCCCTTTGTTGAATAGGATAACCGTTGCTGTGCACCATTCACTAGGCACAAAGCCTGAGGTGAGGCTATGATTGAACATGGTACTTAGGTGAGGTGCCAGTTCATTCTGTAGTTCATGCAGTATGCAGTCTAGGATGTTGTCTGGTCCCATGGATACTGTTTTCTTGGCTTTGGAGAGTGCGGTCTTTACTTGTTCATCCATGATTGCAGGGGCTTTGCATTCTTCCAGTATTAAGATGGGCCCTTTGGAGGGTGAGAGGGAGGTAAAGTTAGCACTGAACCTATTTGCCAGGATGTTGGCAATATCAGTTGGTTCTGTATATTTATTGCTATTGTGCTGTAGCTGAGAGCAGATCTGAGTGTTGCCATTGAGATTCTTGACATAGCTGTAGAATGCTTTGTGGTTGTATTTGGAATCAGTGGCGAATTTAATTTCATAACTGGCTTTGGAGGATTTTATTAAGGATCTCAGCTTCTTGCTGAGGCTGACTAGGGAGTTCACCCAATCTTGAGATTTTACTCTTTTTTGCAACAGCTTCTTCCTTCTGTTGTAGACTTTGTTTATGGCAGGGGACCACCAGATTGGCTTCCTTTTTTTGGAGGATAGCATCTTGTTTCTTTTGGGGATGGCACTATCCATGCACTCGTGTATGTGCTTATACAGTGCATTTGTGTAAGACTCAGCAGTCGTACCTCTATTTTTCATCTGCATGGGTGTCGTGAAGTTTGCCACTTCTGTCTTAAGAAGCATGAAGTTGGCTTTGGAGTAGTTTTGGATGGTGGTTTCCTTAATGGGGGGGTAGGGGTGGGATATGGATGTCTAAGGTGATTAGCGTGTGGTCGGATCTGACCAGCAAGGAGTTGACCTCTGGTGTGGAACGCCGGTTACCAAAATTGGTAATGACAAGGTCCAGGATATTGCTGCCCCTGGTGGGGGTGTGGACAAACTGATCCAAGGTGTTGGAATTTATGAATTCCAGAAAACGTTGAGCGAATGAGTTGGCACATGATGGTGGGGTAGTTGAAATCGCCCAAGGTATTGGGTTATACCTTAATATTTTCCAGTATCTTAAGAAATGAAGAGTGGGAATCCTGGGGCATGATGGGGGATCTGTAACAAGCTACAACCTGGATTGCAGTCTTGCCCAGTGTTAATTGCACTTAGATAATTTTGGATGCATTATGTTGAGCAACTAGCCTGGAGGTGTGGATATCCTTAATGAATATGGGCACGCCTCCGCCTTTAGTGTTTCAGTCCAGGTTAGGTGGCCGAAGGGTGTGGTATGAATTATAGCCTGGTAATGCAGGGGTGCTCTCTGGAGCCTTGAACCAGGTCTCTGTCATTGCACAGATGTCGATGTTCTCCATTTTAAGGAGTGCCTCGAGTGAGTGCATTTTGAGGTTTAGACTTCTAGCATTGAGTAGCATTACCTCAGAGTTTGTTTGCTTGTACCTGTCACTGTGGTGAATTTAGCATTTGAACCTTGCCTAAAAAAGCACTATAGGGATAGCAAGAGCCTTAGCCAGTATCGGAATTCCAGGGGTGACAGTTGCAGGCCATCTCTGGCAAGACATCATAGTCGTTCAACCATATAATCCCAGGCAGACAGATACTGGATCCCCTTAGAATGACACCATTAGCTTAGCCAATTGTTGAAGTTAATCATTTTATCCTTGTACTGCGGTATCATTCTGAACAATGGCAGGATACTACTGAGGGCTAGGGTCATATCTGTCTGGGCTACAAGATCCGAGAGCTCCTACTTGTCTCTTTTCATGTAGTCTAGGGAGGTACGTCTTGGGTCATTCACACCAACATGGACAATGACAGAGTTGTATTTGTACTTGTTGTGGAGTGACCTGAGTGTGTGCATTATGTGGTGGATCCTGGCACCTGATAGGCAGCTGACAGTAACTTTCTCCTTGTTAGCCTGTTGAGTGGGACATCAGTGTGCCTGACTATAGAGTCACCTATGACTAGTGTGTTGGGTACGTTGTTTTGCCTTATGGGCTGAGGTTGAGTGGCACAGTGATTTTGTGGGCTATGTTATTTGGGTAGTGTTGGGGGGTGGGGGTTGTCTGCATTTTAGCTTGGGAGGTCTCTGTTGCTTGGGCAGATTTTTATTGATAGCCTCTGTGAATGTGGGTGTGTGCTTTGTATTTCTATGTGTGGGTTTTGGTAGTGTGGGTTTTGAAGGACTATGTGTTCAGTGTGGTGTGGTGCAGGTGTTAACCTTCTCCTCTTGACTGTCTAGTCCAGTCTTGGAAGGAGAGCTTGGCTTCCAGTTTGGCTATATAAGTGTATCTTGCACAGGTTGTAGTGTTGGGTGGCAGGAGGAGAGGGTTGTCAGTGTACATGAGGCAATTGCTTCATTACCCCAAGATGCCCAGATTCATCAGGTGGACAGGAGAAAACACCAAGAGCTGACCTATGCACAAGGCTGGATAGGTAATTATTAATTTAAGTACTAAGAACTGTTTCCTCTTGACAAGTGAAGAAAGTCGAGTGCTGTAGTAATTTGTAGTTTATTTAGTGCTTACAATGAGTTCTGAGCAAGTGCTAAGGACAAGGAAATAGTTCTAAGTGCTGAAACTAAAAACCTGGCTAGTTCTAGCTAAAACTAGCTAGTTTTAGCACCAATCTCAAGAAGAGAAGCAGGCCATGGCCTGCTTGGTGATCCATAGTCTTGTCCCAGATGATGCAAGGGTCTGCAGGCTTGTAGCCTTTTTCTGGTAGCTTCCTCGAATAGCAACCAGATGAATCAGGTATATTAAGGGCAGACACTCACTCTCCAACCAGAAAGAGCCAGGAATCAATGCACTCTCCTCCTACTCTCACCAGGATCAGAATATAAGCACGGATTCTAAGCTGTCACCTATAAAGCAGTTATTAAGCTTTCTGGTGATCATCAGTATCCAGGAAATAGTATAACTGCACTCTTTCTCTCACCAGGAAGAAACAGAAGCACTAATCCCAAGATGACTACTGAGAGACAGAATGTGGGCTCTACAATAAATTATGGTCTTGCAATAGATGCCTAAAGGTAAGATGAAAAAAAAATGGTTTATCCTAAACACTGCAGTATGCACTAGAGGAGTTAGATGTGAAAGTAGGTAACTTAAGTTTTAACTGTCTAAAACAAAGTTTTATTGGAGAGTCACTATTTTTAAAACAGCAAGATAGATTGAAAGGGGGTGGTCACTTTTGTACTCAGGTACTATGGAATACAGTAGGATGGCCAATAAATGTAAATAGTTGAAGGGCAATGATT
>NC_056728.1:1933474991-1933507491 GCF_019279795.1 Protopterus annectens | reverse complement strand
TATACCACTTCACACTGTTGGTAGCATCTTGCAATTCATGGCATGATTATTAACCAATTACAGTAGCCTCAGTACCACAAAACTTTATAAAATGCTAAATAACAGAATCATTCATTCAATGTATTTTTGAGACTGCTAAGCTCCTTAAATAACAGAATGCAGAAAAAATGTCCCAGTTACGGTGCAAGAAGTACAAAATATGGCCAGAACAAAAAAAGTTATGAATTTTCATAACAGACTGGCAATTAGCCTCAAACTGACTTGAACAACCCTTGTGGGAATTGCTTTAACATTCATTCTAAGATTAAAGTAATTTTGTTATTTACATATCTTCTAAACTGTATACTGATTTGCCTCGTTGCAGTTGCAATCTAGCAGGTGATTTGAAAAAGTTGAATTTAAATGCTTATTACTGCTGTGAACAAAATGTCTGCAACAGATAAATATGACAGCATCTTGAACTGAATGCAATGGTAATGACAAGCTTGGATATAGAAACATGGTTAGTACTCCATGAATGTAAATACATTTTTGTTACTTTATTGTTCATGGCAAAAACTGAATGAATTTAGAAGCAAATAAACATTGCATTTTTAAAACTATTGCATCTCATATCTGTGTATTATTCATATTACAATTCATAAGTTCTTTTCTTCGTGAAAATAACTGAAAAAAATTACCTTTACAAAAGTGTCTTCGGTGAATGCCACACAAGAATTATTGACAAACTTAATCTCAATATTTATGAATAAAACTATTTTAGGTGACATATTCTGGGATGCAGAAAGCTGTGCCTGTGATCTTATTGAGATAGTTGTTTTTTTACTCGCTTTGTTTGAGAATTAAAGATTAACAAAGGCTAAAGGCTGGATAAAACTTGTAGTTTATTAGAAAATCCACTGTGGCAGAGCACGGTATGCAGTAAGGAATGCTATCTCGTGGTAAATAAGGCATACGGCAAGTATTTCATATGTTCATGGTTAATGAACACAGCTCATTGGGTCTTAGGGTGTTAATGACATCAAAATATTAGCAATCTGGGGAAAGTATGCCACAGAACAGCAACAATATAGGTGATAACAATTCTGGGACTGTACATTTTGCCTAGCGATTTACTTAGAGGATTAAAGTTCCGACTTGTTAGTGAGCTGCTTTCTGTTTCAAGGGTGCAGGGACTGAATTTCTCCACTTTCATTTGCCTAATGTTTGACCTTGTGCAAGTCACATAAGCAAACAGTGAATCGAGGCAATTGGTAACAGGCTAAACTCCTTTTCTCCTGAACTACATGCCTAGTAAGGACCTGTGAAGTAAGTGACTCGATGTAAAGGGTGACTGTATTGTTTAAATCTATCGTTTGACCAGATGTAAGAGTTGAAATGGCAGTATAAGATAGTATGAAAAAGGGGTAAGCATGCAGAGGGAAGCAGATATGAGAAACAGCCGAGAAGAGATCAGGATGGGGAGGGAAAGATTGGGTATTTTTTGTGGGTGGGGTTCTAGGTCTTCCAGTTAATATAGATATAAATATATATATATATTTATATCTGTATATTTATATCTATACACATATCTATAGCTCTATCTATCTATCTATCTATCTATCTATCTATCTATCTATCTATCTATCTATCTATCTCTTTATCTTTCTATCTAAAATTCAGCACACCTGTAGCCAGTTGATGAATAATGGGCTGAATGTAGAAAAACAACCATGAATTAATGACAGGTGAGTAATATGTAAGGTGCTACAGACTGCTAAAGGGAAGGGAGGAATCTGTGACTGTGGAAAAGCTGTACAGTTGAGGTATGTCAAAAAGGGGAAGTGAGGAAGAAAGAAAGGAAATTTGCCAGTAGAGAACATGAGCATGAGCAATGAGAGTAAATATAAGGCAAACAAGGCTGACAACTAGGTGCTGACACAATGAGGGGAGCTGGCCCATGGAGAAGGAGATATGAGACATACTGTAGGAAAGCAATGGTGACTGGGAGGAATGGGCAACAAACAAAGGAAAGCACAGGCACAAAAAGAGGGGAACAGTATGAAGGGGACTGGATGGGGTTGTGCAGCTGATATCCCTGCCCTCCTGTGACAAATTGGGAGCCTAAGTGCCATCCTGAGCTCCCTTACCACTGGGGATGGAGGAGACAGTATGGGTCAGGAACACAACTCAATGAGCCATGGGAGGAGGATCTCTATATGGCTGATGTTGGCATTTTTCCATGGATAAACCAATTCACCCAGCATATCCAGCAGCTGCCTGTGTGTGGCACAGTTGTCACCCTCACTGCCACTCTCACCAGCATGAACAACAGTCTGTATCTCTGGTTCAGGGCTGGATTTCATCTCTCTGACAGCTGATGTTCAAGTTGGAGAAGTGTCCATGGTAGATGGTGATGCCACACGGGGGGGTTGGCAGTCCTTGCTGGAATGATGGCCACAGGCCTAGATTCTGCAGTATATAATTGCAAAATTAATGAAGAAAGCAATTGCAAGAAAGAATGCATGGCAGGGAAAAGTATACATAAAATAAAAAAAATGCAGCTTATACATATTATTACTTTCTAACCTGTAGAATTCATTATTTGAATCTACAAGAGACATCCGCCCCAGAGTAGCAAGGTTGGACCAATACACAATCAATGCTGTGAATCAAAGCCATATAACTCACACATGCAGTTTGAAAAGCAATGCCTTCATTCAATTACTTATTTATGTATTTATTTATTTAACATTTGTTTACCAGGATGGTCCAGTTGGACAGCTAATGTCCGTTTTCAACAGAGTCTTGGGGAGAAAAGCTCCAGAAAAAAATTACAGAGTATAAACAATATATATAATAACAATCAAGTTACAGATGTAGAAAGGTTAACATGCTAATAATACAGAGAAAAGTACAGACGTGTACTCACACTTTATAGACATGCAGAATTTTAGTATAGTATAGGCATGCAAAGAATATTTACAGTATGTACAAAGAGAGAAGGTGTAATACAGTATCGTGTTTGACTAAAGCATAGGGGTTAACTTGTTTCATCAAGATGGGAGTTCTGGGAGGATCTTTGCAGATACATAAATGGTTGGTGTATAGGCAGGATTTTAATTGGGCCTTGAAGGTGGTTGCACAGTTTTGTAGTCTGAGGTCAGGAGGCAGGATATTCCAGATTTTAGCTACCATATTAGTGAAGAGAGATTCCCCTGCGCTATTTTTACACTGGATATTTTCTGTTAGAGCTTTATTTGTAGATCGTAACTGCCTATTTGAATTGTAGAAGGTTATGATGCCAGACAGGGCAGGGTTTTTTTCTGTATAGTATAAGATTCGGTGTGCCAGGTTGAGTTGGTGATATTGTAGTAGATTTGGGAATACTAACCAGTGTAGTTTATTTAGGGATTGGCAGTGGTGGGAGTGTAATCTGGCATTGGCAGCAAATCTGATGATTTTGTTATAGCATGTGGAGAGTTTGTTAAGGTCAGTTTTATTTAGGTTTGCTAATACTGGACATGCATATTGTATAGCTGCTAGCAGAGGAGTTCTGGCTATGGCAATTCTAGCTTCGGAAGTTAGGTATTGTTTACAGTGATAGAGGGTCCCTAGCTTTTAGTGGTCTTTGGAGACAGTGAGGCATATATGTTTGTTGTACTTTAGTTGTTGGTCAATGGTGAATCATAGTAACTTATCTTCTGGGATTGGGGTGATGAGAGTCTTGTTAGCTGCAGATATAGAGAAGGTAACAGCCTAGGTTTTGGGAGGGTGGAACAGCACAGGCTGTGTTTTCTTTGGGTTTAATATCAACTGGGAATTGTTTAGATAAAATTCTATTTCAGTGAAGGATTGTTGTTTTTTTTGTTGGAGAAGTTGTATGTTTGATGTTGGATGCGGAGCAGATCAGAGTTGTATCGTCAGTGTATTGGGCTATTTTGGCATTTGTGGTTGCAGAGTGGAGTTGATTTGTAAAGATGTTGAACAGGAGGAGAGGGCAAGGATGGAGTCTTAGGGTATGCCAACTGTGTCTGGAAGTGGGGGAGTATAAAGAGTTAAGCCATTTGACAGATTGATGGAAGTTGTCTAGATAGCTTATAAACCACTGTAGGGTGGGGCTGTCAAGGTTGGTATCTGAGAGGCAGGTTAGGAGTTTATTGTGGGAAGCTGTATCAAAAATTTTGGATAAGTCTGGAAATGTGGCAGAGACAAACTTACCTGTATGTGCTCCTGTATGTGTTTATGATGTTGGTGAAGTTAATTAGGGTTGTGGTGGTGCTGTGGGATGGGCAGAAGCCATGTTGTGAATTGGATAAAGGTTGTTGGTGAGAAGGTGGGTGAGGAGTTGCTGGTGAATGCATCTTTCTAGGATTTTGCATAGGGGTGAGAGGATTGCGATGGGTCAATGGAGAGATTGGTGGAGGAACTGCCCTTGTGGAGTGGGATAATAAAAGAGCTTTTCCACGAGGATGGGATGGTGCATTCAGTAATATATCTATTTTTAGCAGTGTTATGGGGTAGGCTATGGCCCTAGATGCTAGTTGGAGGTATTCGGCTTGAAGATTGTCGCAGCAAGGGTGGTTGGTTTAAGTTTTTCTAAGAATTTTTGGATGCTATATATTGGTCCTGGTTTGAGTGCAAAGGGGGTAGAGTTAGTCTGATGTATAGGAGGTTTTGGGGGGTTGATGGGGTTTGTATTACTTATTAGTTTAAGTATAGAAGAAGTAAAGTAGTTATTGAAACTGGAGGCTATATGTGTGTTTGAACTGTCTATATTAGGTGGGGGAGATGTTGCTTTACCGGGTTGGAGGATGTTGTTCACTGTGGCCCAAAATTTTTGAGGGTTGTTACTATGTTTTTTTTGTAGGGAAGTGTAGTGATTTTGCTTGTTAGTCTTAACTTGTTTCTAAGCTTTGTTTCTAAGTTCAAGGTAGGCTTGCCTAATTGTGATCATTTTGTGTTGGCGCCAGGTTTTCTAAGAATGATCCCTCTCTTTTAGCAAAGCCCCTGTGGCACTTTGTAGCCATGGAGCAGGGTTTTTGCATATTCTAATTGTTTTTATTGGGGCTAGATAGTGAAGGATGTCTAGAAATGTAGAGTTGAAGTAATTCTACTGAATTGTCTAGTGGGAACATTTTGATGGGAGACCAGTTGCAGGATTCTAAGGCTTCTAAGAAGTGGTCTGTGAGGAAGTTTTTGTGGGCATGGGTTTGTAGTAGAGAGGGGGAGTTAACAGATTTGTGTTTATGCCAGAGAATGAAAGTGAGAGTTTGGTCACTTAGAGAGTTAGACAGTGTTCCACACTGAAGGGCAGTTTTGGAATGAATTGTCAGGATCCAGTCTAGTATGGATTTCCTTTTTGAGAAGTTAGCGATACGTGTGAGTGATTGAATGAGTTGGGTAAAAGTATATAGGTTTATGTGACTGGTGGCTGTTGGAGAGTGGATGGAGTTCCAGTTGATATTAACATGGCTTACAACTATGGTTTCTTAGGGGAGGGTGTGTACAATATGCTGTATTCCCATTGAATCCTTCAGTCAAACAACCATTAAGCATCAAAACCACATGCTGCTACTCTGGAGCTATGAAACGCAGGACACGACTGGCAGTAAATGACAAAAGCTACAGTTGTAGATTACAGATGTAATACTACATAACCACAGTCTGCAATACAGACAATGGTTTGCATTTGTGACATTGACAGATATAATGCTACATAACCACAGCCTGCAATACAGACAACGGTTTGCATTTGTGACATTGACAGATTTAATACTACATAACCACAGCCTGCATTACAGACAATGGTTTGCATTTGTGACATTGTCAAATATAATACTACATAAGCACAGCCTGCAATATAGACAACGGTTTGCATTTGTGACATTGACAGATATAATACTACATAACCACAGCCTGCAATACAGACAACAGTTTGCATTTGTGACACTGCCCTACCTCTGCTGTAACAAGCAGGTGTACCACTTCATCTCCTGGGAGGGTACTCAGGCCTCCTCCTGCACAGCTGTGCATTCTCTGCTATTACTTCATGGAATTTGGTGATGAAAAGGAATATGTAACATCTGTATACAATACATTTGCAACATTTATGCATACATGAGAAAACTTGCTTATAGTGCATCTCTTGTCTTGCAGCTGTAACCTCTGCCTCCCGCCTGATAAGGAGATCAGGAAGACCAACTCCTGAGGTTACTGCAATGATGGCGACATTGCTTGCCTATGCATGTGATTCCAGTATCAGCTGTTCCTGCTCCGACCAGAGAATTCCATGCTTCTGTTTTATACTGAGAGCTCTCTTAGCCCCCTTCAGTAAGTATTGGCAGTTGTCATGATAGTGTTATTAGAAAAAAATCTTGGTCTCTTCTAGACACCTCCACTAAGCCCTGGAAGTTGCTGTACCCTAACATTTTCCAGACTTACTTAATATCCAATAAATGGCAGACAAATATGGCTGGTATCTCACAGATACACCTGTGATCAAGTTCATGAACTGCCACACAATGTGAGGTAACACATTTGCACAGGCTTTGATGGGATGGTCAGAAATGTGCACCAGTGTGCAATATTTGCACAGTAGATTATAAGAAGCTAACAATGACAGCAATAGCTGCGCAACATGGCTTGTCTTATTCTCCATTATTATAGTGTTCACTACAGTAACCCTTTTTCAGTGAAATAAGATGTGGAATTTGATTTACACACCCCCAAACATAAGGGCTGACTCCGCAAGTATGATGGCACATGCAGGTGGTACCTAAGTGTGTGCACAGTGCTATGTACAAGTAAACGTAAAGTTTTGGAAGTGAGCACAATGTACACATTGAGTGACTGAGAAGCAATAATTATTTGGGCCTTCATTTGCATAATCACCATGCCTAGATATCCTGCTTTGCCTGATATAAGTGCAAAGTATAGAAGACTATAGTGAGATGCAGTTTGGAATGAGGGTTTTGAGTACTTTCTATATAGACTATTATAGACAATGGAGTACAAGTTACTATAGGTAGGTGCACTTATTTCTCATATCTAGCAGATATAGTTACCACACTGCATGTGTTGTGCATTCTATTCTACATTACTTTTGATATATGCTGTGAGATCTTATGCATGCATTAGAAAAATAGCATTTGAAGCCTATTAGATTCTTGTGCTAAAGGGGTAATTTGTGTAATGGAAGACGCACTCTGCAGTAATTTTGCAGAGCAAATCTTAAATACACCAGGCCAACCTTGAGAGAGGACCAAGTTCAACACATTTTAATGGGTGTCTAATTGTATGTGTATAGGACTGACAAGGGGATATTAATGGTAGTATGATCACTTGCCAGTTTTTATGATTGCTTTTTTGGGGGGGTGACATGTTGTCTATGCTGCTCATGCAATTGACATGGTGGGATGTTTAGGTCTAGTATGTGTTGGAGGTATACCATCAGCAGCATAGGCAGACAATCAGGGATACAGTGAGACAATGAGTAGCTATCAGCAAACATTGTAGCCATACCGACATAAGCATTTTCCATACTAACAGAAATACGCCTCGCAAGGATTAACTGGATCACCTATCATTAAAAAAAATAGAGCTAGCTATAGAACTCCCATTGCCTGATGTTGGAAGATCATCCAATGCTCATGATGGTTATGCTGATGAACTAGCATGGTTTGGGAGTACAAAGGGAGTGATGGATATAGAGAATCACTGGATCCTGCATTCAAACAACAGACTCAGTCCCTGTGCCCATGGCAACCAAAGAGGCTGACATCACTAGGTGGAGGGACAAGTTAGGGCAACTGAAAGGCAGGATACCCCCACACAGATAACTCATCCATATCTACCACAAGCCCCATAGGGTGATGTTGTACAGACAGTGGGTGAGTATTGCTAAGAAATGGGTGCTACCCTCTCCCAGAAGTAGCTGTGTCAATGGTTGTGACCTACTGTATGCACAGGGTCATCATAGAGGCACAGATTAAAATCAACACAGCCATTCAAAGTTGGTACAACTAATGCAGGGTATGCAGGATGACGTCAAGGAGTGTATGTCCCATATATGTGTCACTTTTGCTAAACTTAGGACCCTGCTTGCATGTGCCACATCTTCTCAAGCTCACATGCCATCCACCATTCACTATCCACAATGCCATGCCACTGCTACCTCCATGAATGGTGGCCAGCATGGCCACGGATGGGCTGGATCATGGTCATGCAATGTATTGCTAGCAGTTCCACAGATATACATACATTCTGGAGATGACTACAGCTGACAAATTATGTCCTTGAGGTGTTGGCAGTCATGGCAGTGGCACATCTAGAAATGAGCTTCATTAATGGTACCAAAGCAGTCCTTTATCTAGTCAGGGTTATGGAACAGCCAGTACAGCTTCTGGTAGTTACAACTCCCTTGGCCAAGTCATGTATGGGATGCACAAATGTCTACCACACATCATGCCACAGTGCCACAACTACAACTAAGGCTGAGTCCCAGCAAACATGTATGCACATACGACAAAAATCCACTACTTAAGACACCGATAAACTGTTTAAGATGCAAACCAGGTCACAATAAGAGCACAGCTTCCAACAATAAAGATAAAAGTCACAGTTTAATGAACGAGTTATAGAGTGAGCGTAAAATCCAATACACGCTTTCGGCAAGAACGTTGTCCTACCTTCATCAGACAAACAAGTGTAAAAATATCAGTTAGCAATATATATATCCATTAATTGTTAAAATATCCAATCATGGTGAAATGCATTTCAAATAATTACACATTGTCATGGAAACCTCAAGGCATATGTGCAACTGCCATTAGTGTCTTAAAGACACAAAAATATATACGGTCTTGCAATCATATTTACATTTCCTGATTATAAATATATTATTTACACATTCTATTACATCTTTATTAAAAAATGAATTATGTATCAAATATTGCTAGTAAAGTTGTATTAAAATCTATACTAAAATTAATACTATAAACTATACATTTAATTACCTGTTTAAAATGCAGGTAAAATAAATTTAAAATTGATGAAAGTTTGGTTATGTGACATACTTGGAAAACAACAATCTCATCTATTGCATGCCAATAACTTTAATACTGGTTTAATCGATAATGTTTCATTTATCCCTGGATTAATATGAGCTCTGGTACGAATTTGCCAGAGGAGTTCATCGAATTCCAGTAAAATCTGCCATGGACCCCCCCCTATTGTTTACAATGCCTTTTTGTAAAATTACAAAACTGAAAAAGTGCCCAGAAGTGCGTTCTGGGAAAACACTTTGTTGTTCAAAAATGTTTTGTTTCAAAAATATGTTTCCTGGTACACAAGGTACCAGGATGACATTTTTTGCATATGGACAGGCGAAAGGAACATGGTTGCATCATTTATTGAAGAGATTTCTAAAATGACCAATTTTTTAGAATTTACATATAGAGTAGAAATTGAACAAATCAGTTACTTGGATATTTTATTAATCAACGATAAAACCAATAGCAGATACAAAAGTTTAATTTTTAGAAAGCAAACATATTCTAATTCTTTACTACATTTTTCGAGTCATCATCCATTTCATCAGAAAAAAGCAGTAATAAAAGGCCAGTTAGTACGTGCCGCACGCATGGTTTCTGATGACCAAGATTATCAAAATGAATGTAACCGTCTTATGAATATGTTTTTGCTAAGAGGATACCCCTTTAAACTAATTTCAGATATAATTGCTGAGGTTACAACTAAACGCAATGAAGGTTCATACCCCCCCTTATTGACTATAGACTACATAGTAGATCAAAATGACGAATCCGTTCCAGTTATTAGCCCCAAAATAAATGAAAACAAGAAGGATGATACTAACAACAATTACAGAATTAGTTTTTTACACACGTTTTCCTTAGATTTTAAGGAAATCAAGGAAATCCTTTTTAAGAATTGGGACGTGATAAAAAATGACAGAATCCTTATCAACTTGTTAGGGGAAGTACCTAAGATTACATACAGGAGGGATGACAATCTAAAGACCATATTGGAAAGAAATAACATTAAGAAGCACACAAACAGGGAACATGGGATGTTCAAATGTGGTTTTTGTGCGCAATGTAAATTCATTAAGGTATGTAATCAAGTTTTGATCAATGGCATTAAGCATAAAATAAAAGACCGTTATAATTGTGAAACAAAAATTGTAGTCTATGCAGCAACATGTTCTTTATGTAAGGCATTTTACATTGGTAAAACCGAGCGCCAACTAAAATGCCGGATATACGAACATCAATATGCCATTGATAAAAAAAGATGTCAACAACGCGCTCGCTAGGCATATAATTGAAAATGAAGGGCACTTTTTCAGTTTTGTAATTTTACAAAAAGGCATTGTAAACAATAGGGGGGGTCCATGGCAGATTTTACTGGAATTCAATGAACTCCTCTGGCAAATTCGTACCAGAGTTCATATTAATCCAGGGATAAATGAAATGTTATCGATTAAACCAGTATTAAAGTTATTGGCATGCAATAGATGAGATTGTTGTTTTCCAAGTATGTCACATAACCAAACTTTCATCAATTTTAAATTTATTTTACCTGCATTTTAAACAGGTAATTAAATATATAGTTTATAGTATTAATTTTAGTATAGATTTTAATACAACTTTACTAGCAATATTTGATACATAATTCATTTTTTAATAAAGATGTAATAGAATGTGTAAATAATATATTTATAATCAGGAAATGTAAATATGATTGTAAGACCGTATATATTTTTGTGTCTTTAAGACACTAATGGCAGTTGCACATATGCCTTGAGGTTTCCATGACAATGTGTAATTATTTGAAATGCATTTCACCATGATTGGATATTTTAACAATTAATGGATATATATATTGCTAACTGATATTTTTACACTTGTTTGTCTGATGAAGGTAGGACAACGTTCTTGCCGAAAGCGTGTATTGGATTTTACGCTCACTCTATAACTCGTTCATTAAACTGTGACTTTTATCTTTATTGTTGGAAGCTGTGCTCTTATTGCGACCTGGTTTGCATCTTAAACAGTTTATGTATGCACATACACCACTACAGCCTGCAGGGCTTCACACACTCAAATATTCAGTGACATTGGACCTTTACAGAGCCTTCTACAGTAATGGTCCCACAGTTATCGCCAAGATACATATAAGGTCATCTCACTTTTCATTCTCTTCAACATCACTCATTTCCCTGTGAAAAGACATCCTCACTTGTTCAGTTTCCTCCACCTGTGCAAATGGTGATAGCTTTGCCCTGCCCATTGTATTTTATATTGTGGCATTTTGTTATGTGGGTTGCCTATCACTGCTGCACAGTGTGATGAGCCTATCCATGACGTAAGCACAGTCTGGTGTTGGAGGGGAACATATCACTTTTACTGTAGTGCCTATACTGTGATATGGGCCGAAGCTGCATACAAGCTGCTGTCTCATTGACAGTGCCATGACATACTGTGCCTGACTCTGTCTAGCATGTCCAGCTTCTGCTATTGGGTCCTCCATTGCCTCCTCATCTGGCTCACCCTCCATTGCTATATGAGCTGATGGCTGTTCTTCCAGCAGTTGCCCTCCCTCCAAGTAACTGCCTCCTAAGTATTATAGTGTGTAATATTACACATATGAAAATGTTTTTGCACATATGACAGGTCATACTGCATGGCATCAGCAGATCCATCCAAGCATGCCTTCAGCAGCCTTAACATATGCCTCACAGTTCACGATTTGTGATAGGGTATAGTTGGATCCATGATCTGTTTCATTTTATCGATTTTTGATTGATGTCATCAATCAGAGCTCCAGGCCATATCCATCATATGCAACAAGATGTCCCTAGGGCTAGCTATCCATCACAAACTGTTGATACAGGTCATGCGTGTACCATATGCGAGAGCTGTGATAACTACATGGGTGGCCTGCACACACACACAATGTAGATGATAGCATGTGCATTACACACCACTGACAGAAAAGCAAGTGCTATCTTTTCTGATTTATATACCTTTTTCCCAGGTCTCCAGGTGGAGATTTACTTCAATATGGATGCAATCTATGGCACCATTACATAAAGAAAATAGGATATATAAAATAGTCCTACACGGTATCATATGTTACATGGAAAACAACCATTTCTCTTCCACATGCTACAGTATGGCATCAAGAAGCTAATGAAGTATTCTTGAGGTAGATGCCTGAAATTCTACCAATGTGACACCTGTTGGTCACAGAGACATCCCGGTAACTAGCATACACAAACCCACATGTACCTTGCTAACCACTGAAATAGGTAACCCATGATTTCCACAAGCCTGCAGATGAGGCCAACATATGTCTGTTGGGTCTCACATAGTATCCCTAACCACACATTACCAATCCACATTGTTGGCATTGTGGAATCCATAAAATGTTAAGCACAGTCAGATGACATTGCACTTTTGATGGTGATTATTCTCATCACTATGCTTTGTAGTGGCAATAAGCATATGTGTCAAGCTGGAAGCATCACAAATCTGGACAAAGGCCCATGAAAATTACGTACAACTGGCCAAAAATTGGGACACTGATTAACACAGCATTTGCATACATAATCATGTAACTCCACCCACTTCAATGGAATCATGGGATACCAACATGAAAATTGAAGTCACTAAATAATAAATAATTATCATCATACATTTGAATTTCAGACTCCATATCCTTCAGAAAATAGATAATGCAATACCTGTTATTCTTGCAACTGTCAGAGTTTACAAGAGCAATATTTAAAATCTGTCTCCTATTTCTGAGCCTTCATTCCACCTTTATTTTTGATTTGTCCAGATTTATTGCTCTGAGAGATTGGGAGGTATGGTAAAGGACCCTTGCAGGAATGGCCTTTGGTCAACTGGTGCCCAAGGCAAAAGGTCTCCACAGCTTCTCACCACACCACATGGTGGCCCCATCCTGGTCTACCTACACCATCCAGATTACGGAAAAAGTGCCCCTGTTAAAGTGGCACCCTAGGCGGTCGCCTAGTTGGCCTATGCCTAAGGCTGGCTATGGAGCCATGACCATCATCATCTACAGAAAGTAGTGGAAAAGCATTTGGTCTCTACCCACTGACTTTTAGATGGCACTATACAGTTATATTCCAGTTTCTTGGGCCCTTCAATTAAGAATACATTATACTGATAGTCATGATAGAAAGGACTGAAAGGTACATGAAAAAAATAGTACACAAGGGTGGAACTGCCAGTCTTAATAATACTGATAGAAGAGGTATTACTTCCTTCATCCCAAGACCATCTACTACTTCTGGAACCCGCACATCTCCCACTCAGGACAGATCGTACTGTATCTACATTTAGTTTCCTTTCATATAAGAAAATTGCTATGAAAATGTTCTCAGATGCATCATTTCAGTTACTGTTGCTTTGTATGTTTCCTTAGCAAAATCTCCGGTGTTCTGGTGGTC
The DNA here is from genome assembly GCF_019279795.1 of Protopterus annectens. Taxonomy (NCBI): domain Eukaryota; kingdom Metazoa; phylum Chordata; order Ceratodontiformes; family Protopteridae; genus Protopterus; species Protopterus annectens. Next base: position 1,933,494,011 of record NC_056728.1, on the reverse strand, counting down.
ACTCTGAAGTGGATACAAGCCGTTTGGTGAGTCTATAGCACAATAGAAATTATGCGCATTTAAATTAATTGTGGCACCTTGGTGTTTGCCTAGTACGTCATTTCATGTAGGTTTTTTCCAAGTACTTTGGCTTCCTCTCATGTTACAAAGACATACATCCATAGCATTTTTCCTCGGGCCTCCACTGAAAATTGGCTTTGTTCCAAGTCGGACTTTCCCTGTAAATAAATGTTAAATAAAAAATTATCAGTAGAAAGATATGGACATTGCTATATATTAAATATTTTGAATGGATTCTCTTTTTTATTTATTTTTTAATTTACTTATTAACTGGGAAAAAAAGGACTGGTCCTAAGATGCTACTGGAGTTTGACTCAGATTCAGATACCCAGGGTTTAAGTGTTTGAAGAGCAGAATATTTCTTGCTAACAAATAAACACTGGTAACACAGTTAAAGTAAACTACAAGTGTACATAATGATAAAATGGTACAAGGGAAGAATTGCAGAGCTCTATATACAAATTCAGGAGAGCATACAGTTACAGAATAATAACTGTTTATAACTTCAATGTATTTGATCCAACTTGGAGAGCAAAGTAATCAGCGAGAGGTGCTTATACCGTAAGCATTAAGTAGGATGGTGATGCAAGCAGATCTGCTTATTTTCATTTTATTTTATTCTGAATTTCTTAACTGAGGTACAGCATTGATCCCATGGGACCTTTTTCAGTCTTAGTCAAGACAAAATGGGTTTATATTAGAAGACCGAATGTTTAGGTGATCGAACACTTAAACATCGATCTTCGAATATTGAAAGCAAAAAAATGGCGAATGGCCGATTTAACACAGGGAAAGATTTCCCTTGGCCGTTCGCTGGAGTTTGCTATTTCCCTTCCTGTTGAGCGATCTCAGAGTTGGTATATTTAGTTAGAGGGGTGTAGGGGGTACAGCCTCCCACGTCAGGGGGTGTGGGGGGGCAAAGTCTCCCACTTAATTTCAATGTAAATTAATGTTTTTTGTGTTGTGGCCGAGGGACGTGTTTCCCTGGGATGTTCGACATTGTGCGGTTCAATATTAGAAGATCAATGTTTAGGTGTTCGATCACCTAAACAGTCAGTCTTCTAATATAGACCCGAGAAAACACCATAGATACATGTTATTATATACAGAGCGAATGACAAAATGTAATGTATACATATACTATATACAGAGTGAATGTCATAGTTGGCTTGAGAATATAAAGTAGATAGATAAATTACATTAACAGAGATACAGAGTGACTGACACACACACACACACATAGATATATATATATATATATATATATATATATATATATATATATATATATATATATATATATATGTACAGGTAGCATATAAAGAATGGAAATCATATTAGCATAGAAAATGAATCACACTCAAAAATAGAGTTGAAATAAGACATGTAGAGGGAAGAAAGGAATGAAGTGGTTAATTGATATGACCAGAGAGGAAGTAGTTGTATTTTCTACAGTCTTGAAATGTACATTTATTTTTCACCAGAAAATTGTGTAACATGAATATTTGCTTTGGCCATGTGCAGATTGGACACCTTGTAGCTTATGCAGTACTACTTAACAATATTACCCAAACATTCTTCTTCAAGAGTGTTTAAAAAACTGAGTGTGGTCCAGTAGCACATCCTATTCACTGATAAGAAGTGGTCCAATCTATTGAAAGTCAAGCAGATGAACTCCCGCCAAAAAAAAACAAACAAACAAAAAAAAATTTTTTTGGATTTTTGACTGTTCACATTTAGTCAGTTTTAAATTAATTAGTTCTAAAGTCTGTTGATGAGAAGCTGGAGCCCTTTCTAGATTAACGCTAAAACGGAGCCTGTATTAAGCAGCACGAGGTCATACGTAAAGAGGATGAGGTGATGCAAAGGGAGACAACTGGGAAACTGGGACTATGGTATATATTGCATCCACAGTGGAGTGGTCAAGGTCAGTAAGACTATTCTGGAACCACTGGACTGTATCATCACCAAAGCCCACCCAGTTCATTTTGTGATTCAAAATAGAATGAGCATCTAATGCAAAGTCACTTTATATAATGAAAATAAATCCATTTAAAAGACTTGTCTCCAAATTAGGCAAACTATGATACTTTACCCAAATGAAGTGCAGTCCAGATACTGATTTCATAATAAATACATGCTGGTAGATGACCAAAAGATCATATTTGTAAATGTATTACAGGAACTGGTTGCAGACTGTTCCAGAACATCATGTCATAGACAAGCCTTTAGAGATGTTTTGGTTATATGATCAGGTTGATAAAAAGGTGGTAGTCCTGGAGAAAGCAGGACTCGGACCCTGTGGTAAAAAGAGTAGGTATGCATGCTTAGAGTGATGTGGGCATGTGCATTAATGAGAAAATAGTCAAAAATATGAGCAAGCAGTTTGGCAACAGTTACACTTGCAAGTCAAAGGAAGGTAAGATGCAGGCAACGGACCTTGTTTTGGCAGGTTGCATTTCAAGTGGCTTGTTCAGATTGTTCATTTTTTTCTCCCAAAGAAGAAAGAAGTGTTATTGAAAAGATATGAGAAAAGCAGATGAAGTAGGTGATGTGATTGTATGCGGTTTATTTATTAAACTTGTGATATTAATCAGATGCTGATGTTGATAATATTAGGTCAGGTCTTATAAGTTCTGTGTTTTTTTTCTTTTCACCTGTAACATCCCTGTCTTTCATAATTGTTTCATGTAGCCTAGAATAAGATTGAGTACATACTGAAAAAGCGGTTTTGACAGACTTAGTAGCTATGTGTAAGTCATTCATTTAAATAAGGTGTGTTTGGCATAGCTGCGGCTATTATGAGTTGCTTTAAAGTGCTAATGTGTAGAACACCCTGTATTGACTTCCTCTTCGTATATGAAGAAAAATTATTCTGCAGCTGACTGGGGGATGAGAAAGAAAGGTGCTAAGTGCTGTCAGAACTAGTCACTCTACAAATGCAATTTTAAATGAGAATATCAAGTTGTTCTAAGAGGAGGGCACTTTTCATGGTTTCTGTGAATGTGTAGTTTCTCACATATGTTCCCATAAGTTTTGGAGACTCGAAGGACCAGATAGCAGAGAGAGTGAGACAGATGTCACTGATCAGTAAAAGAGAGTGAACTTTCATACCCCCACATTGAGCAAAGATATTAGGAAACATCTAGTAATGTGCATTTGTAATGGGACTTACTGTGTCTGCTGTGATTGCTAGAGATGAGAAAAATAGAAGGTATCAAGATATGGTAGCAAAATTAAGCTTCTTAAAGGCCTGCATACCACAAGCTAAATATTTAAACCTGTACACCTATGATCCTTGAATAAAAAGATATTTAGAAAAGCAGATAGATAGATAAATAGATATATACTGGCATGGAGTATTTACAAAATGAAATATTTAGGATGTTTCCAATCAAATACTTATAAGTTGCAACAATGGTGTAAAACATTTTACTTTGAGAACTTCCATAGCTTCCATTTTAGTGGCTTGCTTAAGAGCTATCAGATCTAGAAAGATATGGTTTTGAAGTTATGAGATTAAAATGGGAAGGGGGAGTAAACATTTGAAGGGGCAATATGGGGATATGTAGAAAGTGGTAAAGAGTGATTTACCACTGTGAGACAATACAGATCTCAAGGCATTCAGAAGTATGAAAAGTGAGAATCTGAATGACAGATTAGGTACAGGACTGATCACAAGGTCGCACCATGGAAGCTGTTGTTAACAGTGGCACAGATTTAAGTAAACACAACCAAGAAGTAAGATTTTCTTAATCACTCCACTAATGCAGTATATGTGTCGCAACAAAACACTATAACTTGTATCTGTTTCTTCCAAGGATGACGCAGGGTTTCTGTCTGAACACTTGCCAAAGGGACATGTTTCAATGAAGCAGACTGCAATTATAGTTACTGTCACCTTTAAATGCCAAGTCTTCTCTCCTTAAATATACATTGTGAGAGCACAGTAATTGACATCTTGGAGACCAGAAAACTCTGCCTGATGTGCCTTAATAAACAAGCCAGAATTTTTAGCTAACATCATAGTTGTCTATAGGATCTGTGGGTAAATAAAAGCTGAAAGACTGAAACTTACATTCAAGACTTACTCAGTGTTAGTTTACTGAAAAAACTAATACAAAGTTCAGTTTCCATAGGAAATGGAAAATAATATGAATACCAAGATTTAAAATTCATACTGAACAGATCTAACCTACTACTGATATGATTCATTTTGCATAAAAAATGGAAGGTAGCATGACATCATGACTTGAAAGTGATAGTGACCAGATCCAGCCTATAAATTCCATGCAGAACTATAGCAGCCTGATTTGATTATTAACATTTTCTGAAGGCATACAACATGTTGAGCTATTTTAACATAACAAATTATTATGTGGCAATGGAAACCGTCACTTAGGTGGTATTATCACTAACTGTTTAAACTGCCTCACTGTGTACCTAATGTCATTCTTCTACAATTTCAAACTATTTGCAAAAATACCTTTTTTTGCATTTTTACTATAGAGCTTTTCTTCCTTGACCTAAACTGAAAATTATCCCAATTTTAATATATAAAAAGTGAACTAAATAAAGGAATAAATGATTACACTATTTACTTTAGCTAGTAATAGAATAGATAAGTGATGTTAATTCTTACGTAATATCAAATAATTTTCTTCCTTCCAATCTTAATAATTTACCTCGGGAATCAAAGGTTCATTGTATGTCACATCACAACAAATTTAAGGATATAAGGAGCAATGTCCATTGACTTAGATGCTTTGCAAAACAATATACATTCTGCACTTCTGCAGGCCAAGCTATGAGCACAAGTGTTAAACAGTGCAAATTCCAAATTGTGTAGATGAAACATCAAAATCAGTCAGTTAGCACACTTTCCAGATGACACTTACGAAGACTTTTACAGTCATTCTTTCACCGTCTACCAAAATTGACTCATAAAACAGCCTGTAATTATTCCTGTTGTGTTTTTATAATCAAAATGTTTCTTGCTGTTTGAAATTCTAGTTTTACTGCTTGTGAATGTTTTAATTCAACCATGCTGTGCTGCAAATGGTCATTTTTGATCAGATCTCTACTTTATAAAATAATTAAAATAAAACTTGTGCAGGAGCTTAGGTATACTGATTGCCAGCCAGCCAAACACACACACAAACACACACACACACACACACACACACACACACACACACACACACACACACACACACACACACACACACACATTTAAATCATCTATAAAACACTGCAATTACTGTTGCAGCATTGCAGCTGCATAAATACAACAATATTCAAGGATGAATTGTATTCACATTTTTAAAGCTGGAAAAAGCTTGCTCCTTGGCAGGGATCTGCCGTTTTTTGTGATCTCAGTCACAAAGAATGAGACCCAAGTGAAAATAACTGGTGGTATATAGGAATGGATAATGAGCACAGTTGAGCTGAGAAAACTTCTGAATTGTACTTCCCACCACTTTTGCAAAAGAAGTCTTCTTCAAAATTGTGAGAGGTGCACTTTGGTCTGCATTGTGTAGTTTGTCATAGAGGCCGTCTATGGTCTGTCATATTGGGAAGCCTTGTTAGAGTATGTTCCTCTGTCAATCACTAAATGCAATTTACTGGTTCATAAACAGTCTATAACGATGAACAACCTTGCTGCCCTGTATCTGTGCTGTACTATGAAGCCTTGTTATTCACTTGCACCTCCAAATTGCTGCTTAAGCAATGTGAATATATAGGTTGAACCCATCCCTCATAAGCTACATATCCGGCATCTTTGAAGCTCAGTGCGTCATTCATATGAAGACATGAAGTACAGACATGCTGCATGCTAAATGTCCAGTCAGTTTCACACAGATATAAAGTCACGAGCATCTGACACATTCTTGTTTCTGTTTCTGAATTACAAATTTGTCAGCACTATGACCAAGACAACCAACACAAACACATACATAATGTTTAAGTTGCTTTATTAAAGAAGTCCCTGACTCCAGATATTGCATATAAAGGTTAGATGACATGATGTAAGATGAAAACTTTTTTTTTTTTTTTTTTTTTTTTTATATTTTATTTAATGTTTTTTACCAGGAAAGTCCTACTTGGAACAAATTTTCAGAGGAGGCCTGGGGAGAAACGCTCCAGATGCATGTCTTTGAAAACATGGAACAGAAAACAGCAATATTTGTTCTTTCACTCAATGAACTATCAGGATTCAAGTTCACACTTTTTTTCAATTCATTTATTTTATGTGCCATGAGTGAAGGTTCCCAAAATAACTTTTTTTCACAACAGTGGGTGTATTAGTAGGGCATGATGCCTTGGAAACAATATTTTGTGTGCTATTTTTTTCCCACCATTTAGGCAACATTATCCACCCAACCATAAGAGTTGGTATCATGCTAAACCAACACTTTCCCTGGTAAGTAGCAGGCAAAAAGAAGGACTCAGTCCAACACAACACCAGTTGATTTCAGCATGCATGGATGAATAGCCCTAGATCGTCACAGATGCACAACAGATGCTGGGATAATCGCACACACAAGCCATGCAGGAATACTCACAGACATTCCATGCATGCACATAAACAGATGCTGGGATAATCACACACACAATCCATGCAGAAATACTCACAGACATTCCATGCATGCACATAAACAGATGCTGGGATAATCACACACACAAGCCATGCAGGAATACTCACAGACATTCCATGCATGCACATATAGGTAAGCCGGAACACAGGCAAATCATCCACATGCATGTCTTTGCAGTGAGGCAAAATCAAGAGGCACTGTCGACAACCCACACAGAATCACGGTAGATATGAGATTTCCACACAAAAGCCACACCCCACCCCAAGAAATACAATGGGCAGCTAAGTCCTGTATGGCAGCAGTGGTAGCCTTCAACTCCACTGCACTGCTCTATAGGGAATTTTCAGTTAGATATATATTTGAGAGTCAGTATTGTTAGCTTAACGAGAAAGCTCTTGAGCAATGAATGACATACAGTGTAGAAAACATGGATAACATAATTTCTACAATATACGCATTAGTAGTTACCATCACATCTTTGCATTACCTCCTACATCTTCTGTGATTTGTACTGTAAATTGCAATTGTTTACACTGAATTCAAATGGCTTGCAGGATTTAGAGGTTGGCCTACACTAGATGTTAAACCTTGGGAGGTATATGCATATGGTAGGGTCCTCACAGATAAGAAGCTGTGGTCCATGGAGTTTATTTATTAAAATAGCCAAAGGAACTGACTGTTGATAATGGTTTCATCACTACATGAAAATTTGTAAAGGGTTTAAGTGCATGGCTTCTAGTAGCATTGTCATAGTAGTGGTACTGGTGATACAGTATGAGCTTGCTAAATAGGCCTAGTCATCTAAGAAGTACACAGAGTACTAGCTGGTCTTACATAAAGTCAAGTACTATATATAAATATTAAATATGACTATTTTGGGATACAACTTCTGGATTACTAATGCAATCATGTGTACAATGTGAGAATTTTTACACTTTTTAGTTCTAGTATTTGTGAATGGTGACTTGCTGTTCTCTGTCTAAGTATTGCAGATCTCTGTCTGAATTTGATGTTGGATTGGAGTTATTTATTTAAGGTTTCTTTACTTCTGTTTTTTATCTGTGCTCGTATATTGCATTTTCTTTTGTTTTAGACTTTTGTTCTTTTGGAGTTTTAAGAGGTTTTGCTAAGGTCAGTTAGAAAAAAATTCTTTTGCACACAGTAAATAAAATCCAAATAATTAGAGAGGTGCTGAGAAATAGCATTTGTCATTTAACTACAATTAACTGGCATCTTTAGCTGTAGTGCTGCCTGACTTGTTATTATCTGCCCAAGTATTACTGATCTCTGTCAGCATTTCATTTTGGATTGGAGTTAATCGTTTAAGGTTTATTTACTTCCAATTTTTTTATCTTTACTCTAATATTGCATTTTGTTTTGTTTTAGCTTTTTCTCTTCCTTTTGGAGTTTTAAGAGGTCTTGTCTAGAGTCAGAAAATAATTCTTTTGCAGACAGTGAACACAATCCAGCTAATTAGTGGGAGGAGCTGAGAAATAGTATTCCACAGTTAACTACAAGAATTTAGTGGCATCTTTAGCCAAGGGTGTAGCTAGGTATACACACTGTACTCAAGCGAGTACTTTTTTCTGAGCATCTCTAAGAAACTTTACAGTTCAAACAGCAGTGAATGTTTAGAACTGTCTTAACTATTGCATACTATACATTGCTATACAAAATTACTAGGAGTAGAAATAGACAATAAACTGAACTTTGACATTCACATTTTCATGACTATTAAAAAAGTGCACAAAAAACTAGGAGCATTATATTTAAATCGGCAACTACTTACCAAAGCAGCTAAAATTTCAGTAGCAAATTCTCACCTTATCTCCACCCCACTCTATGCCACTCCAATATTTATTAACCTTAGACAATGCAATCTAAATAAGTTCGAAATCTGCTACAACAAAATCACCAAATTCGCCACAGGGGCTTCCTACCGTACTAACCACTGTCTCTCACTAGCAGAACTGGGCTGGCTAGAGCTCCCCCACCTCCTTCAGTGGTACCAACTCACACTCGCCCACAAACTAATAAACCATCCAAAATATCCTTAGTTGGTACTCCTCTGAGGAAAGCTGTTGAGGTGGCTGCTGCCCTGGTAGAATGTGGTCTAATGCCCTTAGGCACTGATTTACCATGTTGTGAATAGCAGAAATGAAGGCAGTGTCCTATCCATTTTGAAATAGTCTGCTTTGAGATAGCCTTTTCCTGTAATTCTGCAGCATATGCCACTAAAAATTGCTCAGTCTTTCTGAAAGCATTAGTTTTGTCCAAGTAGAAGTGTAGCTGTCTGTGTATGTCCAAAGAATGCAGAAGTCTCTCCCCTTTATTTTGTGGGTTTGGATAAAAAGTAGGCAAGTGAATGGTTTGGTTAAGAGCCACCCTTGCACTACCTTAGGCATAAATGTTGGGTTTGTCCTTAGAGAAACCCTGTCCGGATGGAAGATAATAAAAGGTTCCACAGCCATTAATGCCTGTAACTCTGAGACTCTTCTTGCTGAAGTTATTGCCAGGAGTAGAGCTGTTTTCCATGATAAGAATTTTATGTCAGCTGTATTGGCTGGCTCAAAAGGAGGCATTGTGAGTTTTTCCAAGACAAAATTGAGGTCCCATGCAGGTATTGGTGCTCTCCTTGGAGGTTTTATGTTTTTGGCCCCCTGAGGAACTGCCTAAGCAATGGATATGAACAAAAATAGGTGGGTCTATATTGTAATGAGCTGAAATGGCAGAGGCATGGATCTTAACTGATGAGATGGATAGCCCTTTGTCCAGCATCTCAGTTAGATATTGTAAAATCTGAGGAATATTTGGAACAAGCGTGTCAATTCCTTGTGCCTGGTTCCAAGCACAGAATCTCTTCCATTTTGCTGCATAAGATTTTCTGGTGCTGGGCCTCCTGGCCTCCAAAATGACATCCATAACCGCTTTAGAGAGAGGTGTATTCTGAATGGTTACAGGATCTGCCATGCAGCTAGATTTAGGGTTCTGAGTTGGCTGTGCAGGATGTGATTGTTTTGTTGGGTCAGTAAATGAGGAATTAGAGGCAATGTCCAGGCTGGGCCTTGGGACAAGCTCCTTAGGATTGGGTACCAATGTTGGCGTGGCCAATCCAGGGCAATCAGTATCATTAGTGGCTTCTCTTGTCTGACCTTTAGGAGTACCTTGGGGAGGAGAGGCAGTGGAGGAAAGGCATATACTGTAAAATTGTTCCAGCTGAATGACAGGGCATCCACTTTCCATGCTTGTTTGTGATAAGCCCTTGTGCAGAATCTCTGAAGGTGGCAGTTGTGACGGGAGGCAAAAAGATCTATGTCTGGGCGTCCCCATTTCCTTGTTATTATGCTGAAGATTTGTGGATCTAGTTTCCACTCATGAGGGTCCATAAGGTTTCTGCTTAGTTCATCTGCCAGAGCATTTGTTTTTCCTGGCAGGAATTGTGCTTGCAGGTGTACTTGGTAAGTCAATGCTGTGTTCCACAAAATCATGGCTTGTCTGCAGAGGGGGTAGGAATGTGTGCCCCCCTGCTTGTTTATGTACCACATGACTGTGGTGTTGTCCATCTTTATCAGCAGCTGCCCTGAATGAAGCAGATCCTTGAAGGCTGTCAGGGCATTTTGTACAGCTAGCATCTCTTTTTGATTGATGTGTAGATGCCTTTGGCTTGGGGGCCATGTGCCCTGAATACATTTTCCTGCCATGTGGGCCCCCCAGGCATAATCTGATGCATCTGTTGTTTGTGTTTGCCTGGCTGTGGATAAAGTGAATGGCTGTCCCTTGTTATGGTGACAGGTCTGTGTCCACCATCGAAACTCCTGTTGTAGGCAAGAAATGAGGGAAATTAATGATTCCAGGCTGTGGCAATGTTGAGTCCAAACACTTTTTAGGTACCACTGTAGTTTCCTCATATGCAGTCTTGCATATGGAATTAGTAGAATGCAGGAGGCCATGTAGCCCAGAGCCTGCAGAATTTTTCTTGCTGATAACTGGGTCTTTGTTGCCATGTTTTTGAAGTAAGAAGTCAGATGCCTTTGTTTGTCTGGCGTGAGGTAAGCCATCTGGGCAGTAGTATTTAAGCTTGCACCCAGGAATATTATCTCTTGAGAGGGTACTAGTTTTGATTTCTTTTCATTTACTGTGTCCCCTAGGCAAATTAGTAATCTTTTTACAAATGCCAGATTTTAGTAGAATGTCTTTGGCCTCTGCTTGAATAAGGCAGTTGTCCAAGTAGGGATATATTTGAATTCCTCTTTGCCTGCAAAATGCAATTATTGGTGCCAGGCATTTTGTGAAGACTCTGGGTGCAGTAGATAAGCCAAAGGGCAGTGCAGAGAATTGGTAGTGCTTTGAGCCAGCTATGAGTCTGAGGTATCTTCTGCAAGACTGTCTGATTGGGACACGCAGGTATGCCTCTTTGAGGTCCAAAGTAACAAGCCAAGCCTTTTTGCCCAGCATGGGCAGAAGCTGCTGCAGAGTCAACATTTTGAATTTTGGAATGTCCAGAAAAGTATTTAGAATAGACAGGTCCAGAATCGGTCTCCATACTTTGTCCTTTCTTGGTACTAAGAAAAGTCTTGAGTAAAATTCTTGTCCCTGCTCTTGTTGTGGCACTGGCTGAATAGCCCTCATGTCCATGAGCGATGAAACTTGGTTTTGTGTCTCTGCTCATTGATTGTGTGGCAGGTCTGGCATACCTTTTGCCTTTGGAAGGGTGTGAAAATGGAACCTGTAGCCCTGAGAGACTACATTTAAGACCCATTTGTCCTGGGTAATCATGTGCCAATTTTGTGAAAAAAGTGCTAGCTTTCCCTCTGTGTGTGCTGCCAAAAGATAGATGCTTGGCATTGGCAGAAGGAAGTCATTGGGACTGTTTCCTATATGGCTGTGATTTGTCTTCTCCACTTTTGGAGGTAGAAGCACCCCACTGTTTGGGCCTGTATGAGCCCTGGGGCTGTTGTCTGCCTCTGGGGCATCTGTATCTGCCTCTTTGTGGTCTGTCTGACACAGGAAAGGACCAGTTTTAGAAGGCCAGTTCCTGCTAAATCTGGGTGGCTGCACCTGTAAGAAATCTTTCACTGTCTGCATAGATTTAGCTTTATCCTCTATTTTCTTCAACACCTCTTCTGCCTTAACACCAAACAAAGTATCATGCTGTAATGGAGCATCCAATAATTTTGCTTTAACATGATCAGGCAGAGTCTGTTCTTTTAACCAAGCATGCCTTCTAATGGCCGAGCCTGTTACAGCAGCTCTGCAAGAGGTCTCCAGTGAATCATAACCACATTGCAAAGTATGCTTTCCCACTTGTTCAGCTGCATGCAATAAATCCTGCAATTCCTTGTTCTCAGTACATTCAGAATTTGTCAACATTTTCTGTTTTAACAAAGACATTAAATATTGCTGATATTTAAGCATATGAAACTGACAATTTAATGCCCTTACAGCCAAGGTAGCAGAAGTGTAAACCTTTCTCCTCCATCTGTCCAGTGTCCTAGAATCTCCATCTGAGGGGACAGGGTTTTTTGCAGTAGCAGCTTTGACCCCTTTGGGACCCTGTGAAATAGTTTCTGGGTCAGCAGCAGGGTTTTTATATAGAAATTTATGAGAATCTGGAACCCTGTAGTATCTGTCTGGCTTAATAGGTGCAGGAGGTAAAGAGTTGGGCGACAGGCCGGACTCTGAAAATACATCATCTACAATGTCTAGAACAGGAGGAATAGCAAGAGGTCTGTGCTGAGGTAGTAAAAGAAAGTCTCTGAGCCTTTTCTTAGAATCTGAATAATCTTGGCTCTCCCAGTGGAAATGCTCTCTCATGGTATGCAAGGTTTCCCCAAATGAATAATCCTCAGGAGGAGAAGCTGAAGGAATAGATTCTTCAGCATCAGAATCCTCACAGGGAGGAATAGAGTATCCCTGTTCTGAAGAGGAGTCAGAGGAAATGGAAACCTGATCAGAGGAATCATATTCAGTGTCTTGCCTAGGCCTCTTATTAGGAGAGGGATGGGAGCCCCTAATCAAAGTAATTAGGTCTTCGGCCATTTTGAGCATCTGTTTCTTAGGCATGGAAGTCTGAGCTGGAGAATGCTGTACTTGTTTTCTTGTCTTTAAAACTGTTTTAGTCTTTGTCTTTGATGCTGAAGTTGGCTTGATATAAAGCTGTGTAGGTCTGAAAACACCCTCATAAGCCGATGCCTGCTCAGCGGCTCCGGACCCATCTGAGGAATTCGTTTCCGAAGGCCCAATACCTTGAGTATCCAGAGGCCTAGCTGTCTCCACGAGGGAGTCGGAGGTGGCCTGTGGCTCTGAGGTAGCGGGTGTCAGGGGCTGCGAAAGCACCTCACTGAGAACCGGCGAACCGGCGACTGGCCTAGAAGAGGCTTCACCGTCGGTTTTGGACCTCGGATGCCTGTCTTTTTCTTTTTCCTTGCGCTTTTTATGAACTTCGGTCATCGGCTGTTCTGATGGCATTATGTAGTTAAACCTTCGGCCAAAGTAATGAAAAGCAAAATCGTACCGACGCTTAATAGTGCATTGGTTAAATCTAGCACAAAACTGACAACTAGCAACATCGTGGTCAGGGCCTAGGCAAGGAATACAGTAAAAGTGAAAATCCTTATGAGGTATTTGCTTCCCACAAGAAATACAATTGTTAACTTTTTCTGACATTGGTCTGGAGCAAGAAAAAAGTTTCACCAACGGGGTACTTAGCTTTATGGAAGACTTCGGATCTGAAATTCAAATTCGAAAATCTCAGGAGTCGGCCGACCGGCACTTGTGAACTGCTTTTACTTCGGGCACCGCACGGCAAGAAAGACTGAAAAAATGGTGTTGGCTGCATCTTTTATACCCCTGGTGCACTGATGTCAGAGAAGAGGCGACAGCAACTGACACCAGACCAAGATTTTGGAATTCAGGCCGACTGCGGGTAGCCTGTCAGCAGGATAACCCAAGTGCAATGACTGCAAGAGTGAAACACGATGAACATCTGCCTTGGTTCTACTTTAATGTGAGTAGAGGATAGCTGAGTCATTTTCAGGCCTGGGACTGTGTAAAGGAAAGAAAACTGTGCTGTTTTTGATTGGCCATAGGGCATTTTTTTTTGTCAACTCTCCTCTATTATTTAAGCATTATAATTGCACAGCACTTGTCTCATATCCTGCAAGCATCCTAAGGCTTACATTATCCCTGTTTCACCACTTGTTTGTCACATTGTTTTATCACAGCTACACAAATTTAGTGTTTCTGTGTATTGAATACCTGATGTTTTCAACCTTTTTTTTACAGTCTTGTTAGAACTGCTGCTCCCCGTGCAGCAAAGCCTAGCAGTGATCTGTATAGATGCTGATATCTCGCAGGGTAAGACTCCTTGTAATCTGTGTAGATGCCAGTGTCTCAAAGTATAAGTTTCCCTTGAACTACCCTTACTGCCTAAACAGATTTTTTAACTGCTACAGCATCTAGTTTAGGCATAGCTGAGTGCTGCTCATCAAGTTCCTTGTGCTATTGACCTAGTCAATATTTAAGTTTCTCTCAATCCTCCCGAGTAGATCATCAGCCATTGATATGAACTTCCAGTCTCTCTCTTTGGCCAGTTTGGTTGAGATGGTTATTCTGAAGCATTGTAGCAATTGCCTCATGTACACAAACAACCCACTTATTCTTAATAAAACAGATAAAGTATGTGAGAGCTGTTAATACACTTTAATGCTGGAGACAAAACTCTCTCATACAACCAAAACTAATCCTATAGAGGATGCCAGTGACACTTGCACCACACCTACTGCACAGGGTAAAGACCCTACACATAAAACAACTTATGCTAAGGCACTTACAGGTAACCTTCCTAAAACACTAACACCTCCTGCAGAGTACGGTCAAAGAAAGGGTCTTCAGCCATCATGTAAACATTCCATTAAAACATCACCCACAGCTACACATAGTAACATTGTATCCGATGCCACTAGTGCTAAGCTCTTAAGGCAAACCAGTGTGCAACCAAATTTCCTGGTCATTGCTAATTCTATAGTGAGATACACTGATGTTGCTACCACCACCAGACTGAGTAAGAAGAGAGTCATGGTTAGCTTCCTTTCTAGGACTAGAATCCATCAAAACTACACAGGCACTCAGGTCATTAATCCACAGGTACTAGTATGATTCTGGTGTAGTCCATGTGGGCATCAATGACCTGAGAAGTACCTCCTTTGACCATATGAAGCAAGACTTGATTAGTCTAACTGATTATATGTCTCAGGCAAGTATGAACTTAGCACTGAACAGCATAATACCTTCTCCAAGGATGATGCCATGTCACGAACAGAAAATTATTTAATTTAACAATTTAACAGTGCCTGGTGTCAATCCAAGGGGGTATGATATTTGGCAGCCTAGGAGGACATGGTTGACAGGTCATGTTGCTTTGCCAGGAATGGTCTGCACTTAGCCCCTCTAGGTTTTCAGATATTGGCAAACACCTTTTTCACCCCCATGGTGCCTTTTTAGGCAATGGTAAACTGATAAACCTCCTGACTTAACTGATCCTATGAATGAATATCTGAAGGTGGTACTGCCCAGTGCTAGAAGTCTTAAAAAGAAACTCCACTCGGTGCAAGCCTTTCTCTCCCTGGCTAGTGCAGACATCTGGTAGTAATGGAGACATCGTTTAAAGTCATGAAGAGTACCCCGGCAGTGAAAGGTTATAATGTGTTTTACACCATTAGACCAGCTACTGCACAGGAGGGAACTAAAGCTGGAGGAATCTCAGTCTATCTTGAAAACAACCTGATATCCACACTAGTTAAAGTGTACAGTCCACTGGAACTCATTCATGTAACTTACCATAAACAGGGTCTCACACCACATCCTTACAACCTATAGGTCCCCCTCCATGTCTCAGGAAACCCATACTACCTATCTCAATGTACTAGCATCCCTTACCATTCAACCCAATATGATCTTCTTGGGGGGATCTCAACTACTGCACTATAGATTGGGTATCCTACACCACTTCTAATGCACAAGCCTAGTGATCCTAAACTTTATTATACCAACATCCTTGAACAATGTGTCCATTCTCCTACCAGGGGTATAAACATCCTTGACCTTGTACTCACAAACATGTGGGGGTAATGTTCCTCACCCAGTGTAATGTCCTCACTCATCAGATCTGACCATAAGGTAGTGTTCCTTGGAATAAAAATTAAATCTGGGGACCCAGCAAAAAACAACACCTTTAGGAATTATTCCAAAGCTAAGCTCTCTCCTAAGTGACACCTTGGCTAAATTCCAAGTACTCTTAAACCCAGTAACCCCATAGTATACGTTGAGCTATTTACAAAATCCCTCTATAGTCATATTGATAGCTGTATAGAGTGAGCAGTACCCACTCATATTAAGAATAAGACTAATTGATACTGTTATACAACAAAAGAAAAGCAATCTTTGTGAAGAATAGGAGGAACAAAGCCTAACATACTCAACACCCTTTGACAAATCTAAACTGGAGCTAAGAGGGTTAATTAATAATTCAATGGCTAAGTTTGAAGAAAAAATTGTTTGTTGTGCAAAGGACAACAATAAAGCAACAAAGCTTTCTACAGCTATGTCTGTAACCTCAAGGGAAATATGCAATAATGTGCAGAACTTACTGTAAATGGCATCACCCAGACTGAACTGAAGGCTATTGCAAAGCTATTGACTGGCAGCTTCAGCTGAAATTTTTCACCCTGCTCTCACCTGATAGCCTAAAGGAAACACTTCTTACTACTACCCCCAACCACTACTAGAGAACAGGTCTTGAATGCATCTTCCAAGGCCAATAACACTGCATCAATGGGCCCTGAAAACATCCCAGGGTGCTTACTAAACAACATGAAAAATAACCTCTCTGGTCCACTTGAATCACTCTTTAACTGGAGACTGCAGTCACGATTTGTGCTCAAGGAATTGAAAATGCCTACAGTCATTCCTCTGCACAAAGGTCCAGTCGGTGATCCAGGTAACTACAGGCCCATAAATCTGAACAGCCTCGTATGTAAGACCATAGAAAGAATCATCATGCACATGACAAATGAGGACATAGGTAATCCAAAACACTGGATCCATCACAGTTCGGCTTTGTTAAAGAAAGGCCAAGCCTATTAAATTTGGATGACTTCTTTGAGAGGGTCAACAAAGCAAAGGATGAGGGCAAGACTGTGTACACACAGATTACCCAACCTGTCCAAGGCATTTGATAAAATACCCCACTAAGGCATTATAGACAAGCTCACTAAATTAGCAATAACCCTTGTATCATCTACTTGATAACCAGCACATTGGCCTTAGTTCAGAGAGAGGTATTGAGGATGAACCCGCATGCTAAAGCAGCAGTCTGGGGAGTGGCTAATACTAATAAGCTATGCCCATTCCTCTAGGAATGTTTACAGACCAAGACTTACTTGACTGAGTGATTTAGAGAGAGTGATTCAAAGAGAATAGCTTATTTTCATCTCATTTTTATACACTTTACCCATTTTGAAATGATCAAGTTATACTTTTTAGTGGCTAGAATGAAGGCTTATATATGCTCGTCTATTATCATTTGAGAAAGATGAAAAATGTTACTCCTTTTTCTGGGCTAATATATTGTAATGGAAGAGTGGATATAACTTTTTAAAGTGATGTAAAAAAAGTTTATCTTAAAAAAATCAATTTCTTAACTGAATATGAGAATTGTGACTTATTAATTGTAAATACTGTTTGCATTTTTTTGAAGCAATTAATAAAGAAATAAATAAATTGCAGTCATATGGTATACAAGATAGGGCGATACAAATAAACGTGTTTTAATAAATATGACCCTCATAACAAAGTTCCTAATACATTAATCTGACAACATACATGTAATATTTACTCAAAATACTGAATTCTGAAGGACAGAAAGGGTTTTGACAAAATCAGAGTAAAGAAATTGGGGACGATTCCAAAAGGCGTGATCTCTGTGGGAGTGATCATCTAAACTGGGAGCAGGTCTTTTGGAATCTGGCTCTTTGTGTAACCCTGATTATAGATAGGCCTTACACCAAAGTAAGTCACTTAAACAGAGAACATGTACTTTGAAATCTGGCCAATGTTCATAGAAAAGAAAGAAGAGTCTTAATAAAAACAATGGAAAATAGGTTCAAACATGCCTTATATGCTGTACATTTTCCGATGTTCCATGCCCCACTAGTTATAACAATATCTGAGAAATAGTAATGTTTTATCTTTTGTATCAACATATTCTGTTTCTGGTATGATATACTGTACCATGTAAAAAGGGCAGTACTGCAATATACCACCTTCAAATCATTGTGACATAATATACTAAAAGCGACTTTTACTTCATCATCAAGTAGAGATACATATGCCTGCACTTTCTGATCTCTTGACATGCTGACTTTAAGATTTGTAGACTTTCTCATGGATTCAATACCTTGTGAGCATTCATACCACTACTTGGTTTGTACCTTTCTTCACTCTTATATAGGGATAAGTAGCGTGTAGATGGGGCCTGCAAAAGAATATTTTTTATTTGGTCGAGGTTATGTATGCTGAAACAAAGATGGCAATGGCAATCACCTGTCACATGTTCAATGCATATTTAATAACAGAACTGCTTGCCGGGACTGATTAAAATGTGCTGTGAAAATAGATTCTTTGAAACAATACTCAAACAAATGACACTACTAATAGGTGGTGTGTGTGTGTGTGTGTGTGTGTGTGTGTGTGTGTGTGGGAGACTTTAGATCCGTGTGTGTGCCAGCTGGTATGACAAAACAAAGGGGTTCTGTGACATTATGGCAGGGATGCAGTCCTCATAAGGATTCTGCTGATTGGTCAATATATGTCCGACTGTACTGCTGGAAATCTAAAAACATTTATGATATAGGTTTGCATTACACAGTTTCATAAATCACTTAAATATCGCTGCTTGAATGCTGTAAACAGAGTAGTACTCTTTTATGAAAAAAAAATGCCTATTTTTAAAATGTTTCATAGGGCACTCTACAAATGCTGTGCCTGCATCCCATTTTGCATTGCATTCATCACCTTCACACAGGATGAATACACTGTAGAACACGTGTGGAACATTGGAACTTCTAAGAAATATAGACTTACTGTACGTCGGCTGCACTAAAGCAGTCAGTAAGAGTTTAGGTTTCTTGTATTCAAGAAAATATAGGTTTCTGTTGCACATACTGTGCTGCTTTTGATAAACGGGCTGTCAGCGAGAAACCTCACAGCTGCCCAGTGATTTGTGTAATAGGATGGATAATGAATAATGAAAAGCCTTAAGTAAATCATGCTATGCATGGTTATAAATTTGAATGTCCTCCTG
>NC_056728.1:1933244991-1933469991 GCF_019279795.1 Protopterus annectens | reverse complement strand
AAAAGGAAGAAACTTTTGAAGAAAAGAGGAAAATCCCAGGATGCAAAAAACTCCCTTACTAGCCTCAGTAAGAAACTGAGATGCCTCATAAAATCCTCCAAAGCTAGTTACGAAAATAAAATTGCCAAAGATTCCAAAGACAACCACAAAGCATTCTATAGTAGATCCAAAGGAAGCACAACAAGCCGACAGAGCTCGGAAACAGCGTGTAAAGAAAATAAGTCAAATAAGTCACCATATATCAAACGTTGAATCCTAATGGCACATATTCACGATACCAGATAATTCCATAAAGCTTCACAAATGAAGATGGAATATTCCAAAAATGCTGCTGGGCGTTGTATAAAAAAGAATTTTTATTCACAGGTTAACACAAGTAAGCGCTTTCACCCGTAGGCTTCTTCAGACTTATACAAGTTGCAAAACATTGTTGGTTATTTAAATAACCCTCCTTAAGCCATGATTGGTGGAAATTTCAAACATCATAATATAACTTTAAAGCGCTAATACTCTAACAATAAATGAAACGTGTTTAAACAATTAAAACCCTATACATAAAATCTAAGCATATAGATCTACAACTTAATAAAATTAAAACACTACAGATACAACCATAAAAATACTATCACTCAACAAATAAAACAATGCATGAACACTATTTAAAATTTTTCAAAACTATAATAGATAATGACAATACTGAGACTCCACACATATATAGCCTAAGCATATATAATATCATAGACATCAGGTTCATTGTTTATTTAGGTCTAAAAATTCTCCTACTTTTTAGGAATGGTTTAATTTGAATCTTATCGTTCAGCCCTGGTGATTCATCCGCCCTCCATCTAATTATCCATCTTAACTCACATTCTAGGGTTTGATTTATTAATTATGTTATGTAGACCTAAGAATGAGAGTTATAAGAGAGGGGTCAATAAATCCGATAGGAATACAATACCATGTGGAAAATGTAACCAGTGTATGTATATAGACAAAGACACGGTGTTTGTACATCCAACTACTGGACGCACATTTTATTTTAATACAGCTACTTGTTGCGACAGTAAAAATGTTGTTTATTTGGCAAGATGTGTTATGTGTTCTGCGTTCTATATTGGGAAGACCAATCGATCGTTAAAAGAACGGATTAGAGAGCATAATTATCACATTAGGTTAGGATCAGAGTTCAATGCCCTGGCCAAACATTGTAAAGAATTAGGCTCTAATCATACTTTTAAGTTTAGCATTCTACAGATGTTAGAAAGTAACTATAGAGGAGGTGATTTAATAAATCAAACCCTAGAATGTGAGTTAAGATGGATAATTAGATGGAGGGCAGATGAATCACCAGGGCTGAACGATAAGATTCAAATTAAACCATTCCTAAAAAGTAGGAGAATTTTTAGACCTAAATAAACAATGAACCTGATGTCTATGATATTATATATGCTTAGGCTATATATGTGTGGAGTCTCAGTATTGTCATTATCTATTATAGTTTTGAAAAATTTTAAATAGTGTTCATGCATTATTTTATTTGTTGAGTCATAGTATTTTTATGGTTGTATCTGTAGTGTTTTAATTTTATTAAGTTGTAGATCTATATGCTTAGATTTTATGTATAGGGTTTTAATTGTTTAAACACATTTCATTTATTGTTAGAGTATTAGCGCTTTAAAGTTATATTATGATGTTTGAAATTTCCACCAATCATGGCTTAAGGAGGGTTATTTAAATAACCAACAATGTTTTGCAACTTGTATAAGTCTGAAGAAGCCTACGGGTGAAAGCGCTTACTTGTGTTAACCTGTGAATAAAAATTCTTTTTTATACAACGCCCAGCAGCATTTTTGGAATATTCCATCTTCATTTGTGAAGCTTTATGGAGTTATCTGGTATCGTGAATATGTGCCATTAGGATTCAGCGTTTGATATATGGTGACTTATTTGACAAAGCATTCTATAACTATGTCAAGAATCTAAATGGCAATGCTCAGATCTGCTCTGAGCTAAAACAGAATGGCATTAAATATACTGATCCAAAGGATATTGCCAATATCCTGGCAGATCGATTCAGTGCCAACTTCACCCCCCTCTCACCCCATAAATGGCCCATCTCAATACCGGAAGATTGCCAAATTCCAGTAATAACGGCCACACAGGTACAAAATGCACTCTCTAAAGCCAAGAATACAGCATCCATGGGACCAGATGACATCCCGGGCTGTGTACTACATGAACTACAATATGAACTGGCACCTCACCTAAGTGTCATGTTTAATCATAGCCTCACCTCAGGTTTCGTGCCCACTGAGTGGTGCAGAGCTACAGTTATCCCAATCCACAAGGGGATCCACCTTGGATCCCGGAAACTACCGTCCCATCAGTCTGACAAGCCTTATCTGCAAGGCCATGGAGCGTATTATCATGGAACTTATAAACAAAGACATTGGCAACCTTCAAACACTGGACCCCACCCAGTTTGGGTTTGTGAAGGGCCGATCTTGTCTCCTGAACCTGACTGACTTCTTTGAATCAGTCTCAAGAGCCATGGACAAGGGTAAGGTGGTCCACACAGCCTATCTATTGCCAAGGCCTTTGACACCATCCTCCACTCTGGAATCATAGATAAACTTACTAAGTTGGGCATTAATCCCTATGTCACCCAATGGGTTGCTAAATGGCTTACTGATAGAACCCACACTGTAAAAGTAGCCGACTCCAAATCCAGCTCCAGACAAGTGACAAGTGGAGTACCTCAGGGTTCAGTCCTGGGGCCGCTCTTGTTTGGCATCTACTTCTCTGAAGTACAGGTCAACACTAAGGGACTCTGGCTAACAAAGTTTGCAGATGACTGCAAACTGGGAGCCATTATTGAATCCCCAAATGATGTGGATACTCTACAAAAGGGTCTTACAGAAACAGATGCTTGGTGCCAGAGCCATGGGCTCAAGCTCAATGCCAAGAAATGTATTGTTATCCCCTTTGGGAAAAACATGTATCCATGAATTACCATATAGGTGGCAGTACACTAAACACAGAAAGTGTGATAAGAGACTTAGGGACACAGGTGGACAGTGGTCTCACCTTCGATAACCACATCGCCACAACAGGAAATCCTTCTATGTGGCACACCTCATCACGAAGGGCTTTTCATCCAGAAAAAAGGAGGTCATTGTCCCACTGTACTCATCCCTCATTAGACCCATTATAGAATACAACGCCCCATTTGGTATGTACCTCTCAAGACATCTGCAACAACTGGAAAGGCCTCAGAAATGCCTCACTAAAAGAATCACAGGCCTAAAGCAGATGCCCTACGCTGACCGCCTTAAAAAACTCCAGCTATACTCTGTCGCATATTGTCTACTCAGAGGCGATCTCTGCTTAACATACAAGGCCATGTCAAACCCAGAGCTGTTGGACATGCTACACTTAAAGAAATCCCAATCCCTCAGAGCTACACGCCCAGGGATCTAAACCTTGTCATCACAATAAACAAAACATGCTGGAGGGATAGGTTCCTGACCCAGAGACTCCCCAGACTCTGGAATAGATTGCCCATACATGTCAAGCAGAGTGCCTCTTTGGACCTCTTCAAGAGGAACCTTGACGATTGGATGGGAGAAAGGTAATTCACCCCAGGGATCACGTCAGTCGCCCTGCTAGACAGGGGTCCAGGAAAGTAAA
Source organism: Protopterus annectens (assembly GCF_019279795.1). NCBI lineage: Eukaryota > Metazoa > Chordata > Ceratodontiformes > Protopteridae > Protopterus > Protopterus annectens. Next base: position 1,933,466,301 of record NC_056728.1, on the reverse strand, counting down.
TAATGTGGGAAGAAATAGCCAGGGAATTGTTATGGCTAGGCTTGTATAGGCCCTAGGGCTGACAGCCTAGTACCAACCTATGAACCTATGAACCAATACGTGCCCAACCTATTTGTCCGGGGTGTAACCCATTGAGTATAGGAATGTTCCTTGCATAAAATTCTTTTAAGATTTTTACTATTCCTATAAGTAAATTTAGGGGTTAATCCTACAATATTGGAAACTAGGGGGTCAGTCGTCAGTAGTTGCCAATTTCTCTTAATAATATCAACTATTTTACTATTGTCATTGGTGTATCTAGTCAAAAATGTAACCTGAGCATCATTTGATACTCGCTTCCTGTTATTAAAATTCATGTTTCTATTACTAGATGTCACTCCTTCTAAAACCAAATTCTGGATTTTCTCTATCATGGTGCTATTATAACTTCTGTCAATAAGTAATGTTCGCATGGTGTTCAATTCAACTTGCATATTCAAAGGATCCTTACAAATTCTAGTAATTCTAATGAACTGTCCCTTGGCAATGTTTGGAAAAACAAATCTAGGATGCATACTAGTATAATGCAGCAATGCATTCTTCCAACATGATTTCCTAAAAAGTGAAGTAGAAATACTGCCATGATAGTCCTTGATTATACTGATATCCAAAAAATCCACCTGACTATATGAAACATCCAAAGTAAATCTTAAGAAACTCGTAGTTGTTTCTAAATAAAAAATGAAGGCTTTCAGCTCATCAAGAAGAGCAGGAATGTGTGGTTATGGAAATTCCTTGAAGAAAGATCAGAGGACCAGCAAGACTTGGTTGAATTCAATGTTATACATTCGGTCAGTTTAGGGAGGTACAGCACTGGAGTAAACAACAGAACCTCAAAGACTATACAGACATAGGTAGCAGTAATAGGCAAGATGTAGCACAGACAGCTTGGAAGTGATCACAGTAGGCAGAGCAAGAGATTGGTTTTAATTATCAAATACTCTTGTAGGAATGTCAGGATGGCAGGCAAGTCAGAATGAAAGGACGGGTGGCTGTAAGAACAGTTCCAGGAGTCTGAATATGCTATAAAAGCCATGCATTTACAAAGGATCTAATGGGGTGCAGGAGGTATGCACATGTTGTTATGCATGTGGACATCAGTGAAGAGCTCTTTTCAGTACTTTTACAAGTGCCAACAGCTAGTAAAGTGAGGAAGGTTAAGATGTGCGACTACAATGCCACACTATGAACGTGGACTCATTTATTTCATTTTTTTGTTTAACATTTGCTTACCAGGAAAGTCAACTGGGATAATATTTGATTTTCAGTGCAGAAAATCTCCATATTGATGTAATATGGTTACAGTTAAATAAAGTTATTACAGAACCTAATATAGAAGAACAACTTTTTAACTATGTAAAATATTTAACTTCATTTCATACAGTGTGAGCCTATAAATACATAAAATTCAAGATATAACAAACTGAAAAAGAACATTGCTAGTACTTCATCTATTCACAAGTTTACAGTTCATAGAGATGACATTAAAGACACTAAGTACACTAATTGGAAAAGAGGTGACCAAATAATATAGCCTAGGCAAAATGAAATCTGTCTTTATCTTATGAAATAGATAGACCGTTTGGAAAAAAAATAATAAGGTACACTGGGGGTGGAAGAAGGAAGGGAGTTGTTTCCCTTGGGTAGTGCAGGAGCATTGCCAAGTCTTATTGAGGTAGTCTTTTAGTAGTTGTTTGAAGATGGTGAGATTACAGGGAGATCTATTTTGCAGAGAGATAGAATTCCATTTCTTAGTGACAGAGTACAAGTTGAGAGGAGCTGTGGGGTTTATATATGCTGTGAAGATGTTCATTAGGGTGATAGGAATGGAGAATAGAAAAAAAGCAGGGCAGCGGCTTTGTGAATAATGTTGTGTGTGGGGATAAGCTGCATGTATTATAAGTAGTGAGGTACTTTGAGCCAATTCAAATCCTTAAGAACAGTATAGTGATGGCTGCAGTATTGTTTGTTGGTGGTAAATTTTGCAACATTATTATAGCATGCCTCAGCATTGTTGCCTCACAGCAAGAGTTTCTCCTGTTCCATTCATGGCTGGAGTGCCTTCTGTGTGGAGTCTGCCTGTCCTCTCCATGATTGAGTGGCCTCCAAAAGACATGCGTGAATGGGTGTGCCTTCACTAAAGGTTGGGCGTTGGGCTGGCAACTCGGCACTATAAAAATCTACTGCCAATCAATAGCAGACTGGAGTTCCACTGTGGTGACCCCTAACTGGGAAAAGCTGAAAAGACAAACATTATAGCATGCCTCCAGCCTATTTGTAACTGTAGCCTGAAGGGTGGGTAGTATGCATGCAACATATCACATGGTCATTGCAAGAGTGGTTTTGATGGTGTCACTGTGGAAGATTTCATGCCTGAAGAGCATTTCCAATTTTTGGAGAGTCTTTTTGAAGTTGTTTTGAACATGCAGATGAAATTAAAGGTTATCATATATAATCACTATGAGACATTTTCTATGGGAACCTATTTCAATTTCAATGAAAAGATTTTGAAATTCATTTTGTCAGTGTGAGTTGGGGAAAAATGCTATTGGACAACAGTAATGTAGAATGGGATAGTCCAAGTTTAGACAGGAGTTTAGGGTAAGAAAGCTTTTGCCAGTCAAGAAATATGGAGGAAACACGTTTGCCTGACTCATTGTATTTGTTTATTGTGTCAGTAAATGATAGGACGGCAGTAGTTGTACTGTGTGTTTTGCAGAAGCCATGTTGCATGGATGGGTGGATATTATTATTCATTTTTGTAGAAGATAGCAAAGGAGTTACTTATGAATACATCTTTCAAGCATTTTTGAGAAAGGGATACTATTGCTATAGGCTGTAAGTTAGAGAGGTTAGCAGAGATGCTACCTTTATGAAGAGGAAAATAAAGGATCTTTTCAGATACTGAGGTACATATGATTCAGCTATTGATCTATTGATAAGGATGGAGACTGGGTCGGCAAGCTATGGCCTCAGCAGCTATATTTCAGTATTCAGGTGGGAGATGTCAGCTGCAGTGGAGGAAGATTTGAGTTTAAGCAACGGGCAGACATCTAGACCAGTGGTTACTGTAGGGAGGTATGGCAAAGACACTTCTTTTACAATGACACACATTCTCCCTCAGGATGGTCATTTAAAATATAGACACAAACGTGTTGCAGACAAACAGCAGACATACTGTACAATGGCCTGTTTGAAAACAGGAGATGGAAACGACAGGGAAGCATACACAGTTAAAGTCTGAGGCTACACACATGAGATGAGAGGGAAGCATACACAATTAAAGTCTGAGGCTACACACATGAGATGAGAGGGAAGCATACACAATTAAAGTCTGAGGCTACACACATGAGATGAGAGGGAAGCATACACAATTAAAGTCTAAGGCTACACACATGAGATGAGAGGGAAGCATACACAAAGTCTGAGGCTACACACATGAGATGAGAGGGAAGCATACACAAAGTCTGAGGCTACACACATGAGATGAGAGGGAAGCATACCCAAAGTCTGAGGCTACACACATGAGATGAGAGGGAAGCATACACAATTAAAGTCTGAGGCTACACACATGAGATGAGAGGGAAGCATACACAAAGTCTGAGGCTACACACATGAGATGAGAGGGAAGCATACACAAAGTCTGAGGCTACACACATGAGATGAGAGGGAAGCATACACAAAGTCTGAGGCTACACACATGAGATGAGAGGGAAGCATACACAAAGTCTGAGGCTACACACATGAGATGAGAGGGAAGCATACACAAAGTCTGAGGCTACACACATGAGATGAGAGGGAAGCATACACAATTAAAGTCTGAGGCTACACACATGAGATGAGAGGGAAGCATACACAATTAAAGTCTGAGGCTACACACATGAGATGAGAGGGAAGCATACACAAAGTCTGAGGCTACACACATGAGATGGGAGGGAAGCATACACAATTAAAGTCTGAGGCTACACACATGAGATGAGAGGGAAGCATACACAATTAAAGTCTGAGGCTACACACATGAGATGAGAGGAAGCATACACAAAGTCTGAGGCTACACACATGAGATGAGAGGGAAGCATACACAAAGTCTGAGGCTACACACATGAGATGAGAGGGAAGCATACACAAAGTCTGAGGCTACACACATGAGATGAGAGGGAAGCATACACAATTAAAGTCTGAGGCTACACACATGAGATGAGAGGGAAGCATACACAAAGTCTGAGGCTACACACATGAGATGAGAGGGAAGCATACACAAAGTCTGAGGCTACACACATGAGATGAGAGGGAAGCATACACAAAGTCTGAGGCTACACACATGAGATGAGAGGGAAGCATACACAAAGTCTGAGGCTACACACATGAGATGAGAGGGAAGCATACACAAAGTCTGAGGCTACACACATGAGATGAGAGGGAAGCATACACAAAGTCTGAGGCTACACACATGAGATGAGAGGGAAGCATACACAATTAAAGTCTGAGGCTACACACATGAAAGCTACATTAAGCTTGGTGACTGTATTGAGACAAAATTGGATAGTGCAGCCATTACATGAAACAAATAGCCTGTGGATAAATTTAATGACAAACATTCAAACAATGCAACTGTTATGAAAAAGGAATTGTGACACAAAGATCAAGTCAAGGGGAAAAAGAAACACAATGCTGTTCACATGGGAGATTGAAGAGGCAGTTCATACAGAAGGTTTTCTTTTTTTGAGATAAGGTAGAGGCAGGAATATGAGTAAATGCAAATAGGCTGAAATGGTAACCAGACATGCAAATGCAAACTAGATTGACAACGTATAGTGGAAATAAAAGGGGTATGAAATTACTCTTTACATAAGATGGGAAAAGAAGAAAGTGTAACATTCACCTTTAGAAGTAAGTCAAGGAGAGGAAGGGGTATAGTGAGACTGAGAAATGGCAGAAACTCATTTAATGTTTCACATCTGTCTTCCCAAATGAACAAGAATGAAGAATACCGATTTAGGAGGAAGAAAAATGGAAGAGATCTGAAGAAAATTTTCACAGACCATTAGGACTGTAGAAAGGACACTTGTGTAGGTAAGAGAAGAAAAGCTGGGGGTTATGTTATTTAGCCTTAGTAGCTACGGAGGCAGACAAACAAATCTGATGTCAGAACTCATCTGATCTCGAAATCCCAATGATGTTTTGGCATTGAATGGAAACCACATTCACTCCACAATGAGAAAAGTAAAACTGACTCATGGAAATTTCAGACATGTAAGCCAAACCTCAACATCAGACAAAGTGAGAGAAAGGTTAATTATATTCCTGAAAGAAAAACAAACTTCTGGGTAAATGCCAGTGTTGGCATACACAGGACAGTTAATGTCAGTCCAGAGCAAGGAGTTTTAGGCTGTATTATGCTGCAACATGACAAAGGAAACCAAGTCAATGCTACATACTTTGCAACATGTAGCGTCACTGATACTGCCCCTCCTATGATGCTAATAGCTAAAATGAAAATATACATAGAAGGAAAAAAGGAAGCTAAATAATAAAAAGGGTGGTTGATAGCAGGAAACAAAAACAGTGGATAGGATGACCATCCCAAAGGAAACAACGTGGTTTGTGGGATTCAGGATGGGTAACCTCCTGGACACAAGCTCATTGCTGTTTTTGTATCAAGAATCATTAGGGCCATTGACAACAGGATACACCTACTTGTAGATGAAATACAATTTGAACAGATGATGCAAAATGGAGGAGCATTCCTTTAAATGGACACAAGGAGCTTACAGCGTGGAATAAGGAGAGTTATCGATGGTTAATACAGAGAAGGATAAAGGAGCTTACAGCGTGGAATAAGGAGAGTTATCGATGGTTAATACAGAGAAGGATAAAGGAGCTTACAGCGTGGAATAAGGAGAGTTATCGATGGTTAATACAGACAAGGATAAAGTATATATGTATTTATTTTATTTTATTTTTCACGTTTTGCTAACTGGGTTAGGACCCTCAAGGTTGTTGCTACAAATCCAGTGGAAACCACTGAAGTCCATACTGACCAGAAGAAATTGGGTTAGGACCAAAACATTCCCTCACTCTTTCTTTGACAGGTGTCTTGGAATATTCTATATCCATATGAGATACCACCAACTCAAGCAGATGGACTTTGTTTTAACATATCATCAAGATAATGGGGCATTAAGGACTGCACCCCCTTACACACACACACACACACACACACACACACACACACACACACACACACACACACACACACACACACACACACACACACACATACCACACACACACACACACACACACACACACACACACACACACACACACACACACACACACACACACACACACACACACACACACACACACACACACACACACACACACACACACACACACACACACACACACACACACACACACACACACCACAATTACCACCCCAACTGTTATGCAGTACTAGTACTGTAAAATGAATCCAAGTAGCTGTTAGGGAACTAAAACTCAAACTCCTCTGATCTTTCAAGCTCAAAGACAAACATGCTATATGTTCGCTCACCGATACTGTGCGGTACTTCACTTGGGATCTAATTACATAACTGTAGAAAATTAATTAGGATGGCTGACACCAAAAAGCACAGATGAGGTGTAGTAGCAATAGTAAAAATGCATTTGAAAGTTTAAAATAAAAATCAGACTTTCACTGAGTGTCTCAGTTACCTCTACAGAGAATGCAACATGAATGAAATCTCACAATATATGCCTAATTAACGTATACTGTAGATCCCCAGTGTCATTTTGATTAACTCCATTATGATGCATTTCATAAGTCTACAAAGATAACTTGTAATTCTGATCATTGTAAAATTGATTGAATCTGTTCTGAGCCTTCCCACTTGTCAAACAGTACAAATCACCTTATCATAGCTCAGAGATATGCATACATATTAGCATTTTGTTTATCAAGACTGAAAAGAATCCAGTTAGGTTTGATTAGGATTTTCCTTGATTATGCATAGCCAGGCACCAGGTATGATGTCTATTCCCATGGAACTGATTTGTTTTCTTGTGGAAGTAATTATTATATCTGCAGTTATATAAGCAATGTATCCCCTCATCTCTTCTGTTGTCTGTTATAATGTTTTGCTTCTTTTATTTTATTTTTTTTTTCTCCAAGTAAATTGATTATATATTGTGCAATGATAAAACAGTATATTTAAAATTTCCCCTTTAGTTTTTATATGGTTAATGCCTTCCATCTCTAAGATCAAATGCAGCTCATAGTTAAAAGGCTTTGGCAGAATACGCAGTTTTTATGCTGTCTGTCGTCTAAACTTGCTTTCCATACTACATTAATTTTTAAAAGCTATACATTACCCTGTTTCTCTTGAGCATTTTATTAGTTTGGGCACTGCACCATATTTTATCTTTGAATTTGTGTTTCACTGCACTGTGTTAATGCAGAAATTAATAATATAGAACTCTGATAGCTGTGCACAACTGACAAAATTTGCCAGCAATGTAATAAAGCTACAAGTAAAGTAACTATACTATTAATGTTAGAAATAAATTAAAAGTACATATATTCAGCAAATACCTTACTACTCTCCCTTGCAAAAACATGGATTCCAACAAGTTCTCAAATAAACAAAGCAAACAAACAAAAACAATAATAAAATAAAAGCATTAACTGAAATTAAATAAGTCAAAGTATAGTAACAGATACAAAACATATACATGCATTTCTTAAAAAAATCTAAACACCCAACTATTGATTTTGCTAACACTGACCCCCCTCCTCCCAGACTGGAAAAAAATAACATTTAACTGGCCATGCTCCAGGACATTACATCGAAGTATGCAACAATTAAAAAACGTTTTTTTTTTTTTTTTTTAAGCAGGGAAGCAATCCTTCCTGCACCTCCATGGTGGGGGCACTCTATTATTTCGGTATTCTAACTCTGAAGTTGCACAACTGTAGGGAAAGGGTATATTAATAATATAGCAGTATTGCTCAGTTGTTGACCATCTCTTTCTCACCCAAAGTGTTTGAGAAAACAGATGTCATCTTTAAAAAAAGTCAACTTAATTAATGTCTCCTCTGTGTATTCCCCAAATATAAACTGATTAACCCCATTTCAAATCAAATCAAAATAAAATTTATTTGAAAAATATTCTCCAAAAAAACAAGAATCAATAATACTAAAATATAATAAAATCCTCCAAGGTAGAGACATTCACCCTAGTCCTGGTCCCAGCTATCACAACAAACATCAAGACAATTCTCTTCCATGCAATATCCTTAGCCCACAACAGTCTACTCCCCATTGAAGTGATCTGACTTTTGTCACCATAAATATCAAAAGTATACGAAATAAAATGACTGAACTACATACCTGGATTACCAAACACAAGCCTGATATTCTCAGTATAACTGAAACTTGTCTTAAACTCAGACAAATGACTCCAACATTATACCTCATGGCTATAATATCATCCATAGTGATGATATAAAGAGGAAAGGTGGTCTAATATTTCTTCAACAACTACAAATCCAGCTCCAGACAAGTGACAAGTGGAATACCTCAAGGTTCAGTCCTGGGACCACTCTTGTTTGGCATCTACTTCTCTGAAGTACAAGCCAGCACTAAGGGACTCTGGCTAACAAAGTTCGCAGATGACTGCAAACTGGGAGCCATTATTTAATTCACAAATGACGTGGATATTCTACAAAAGGGCCTTAAAGAAACAGGTGCTTGGTGTCAAAGCCATGGGCTCAAGCTCAATGCCAAGAAATGTATAGCTATCCCCTTTGGGAAAAAACATGTACCCGTGAATTACCACATAGGTGGCAGTACACTAAACACTGAAAGTGTGATAAGAGACTTAGGTACACAGGTGGACAGTGGTCTCACCTTCGATAACCACATCACTACAACAGTCAGGAAATCCTTCTATGTGGCACACCTCATCACTAAGCACTTTTCATCCAGAATAAAAGGAGGTCATTATCCCACTGTACTCATCCCTCATTAGACCCATTATAGAATACAACGCCCCGTTTGGTATGTACCTCTCAAGACATCTGCAACAACTGGAAAGGACACAGAAATACCTCACTAAAAGAATCACAGGCCTAAAGCAGATGCCCTATGCTGACCGTCTAAAAAAACTCCAGCTATACTCTGTCGCATATCGTCTACTCAGAGACGATCTCTGCTTAGCATATTAGGCCATGTCAAACTCAGAGCTGTTGGACATGCTACACTTAAAGAAATCCCAATCCCTCAGAACCACATACTCCAGGGATCTAAACCTTGTCATCACAATAAACAAAACATGCTGGAGGGATAGGTTCCTGACCCAGGGACTCCCCAGACTTTGGAATAGACTGCCCATACATGTCAAGCAGAGCACCTCTTTGGCCCTCTTCAAAAGGAACCTTGATGATTGGATGGGAGATAGGAAATTCACCCCGGGAATAATGTCAGTCACCTGCTAGACAAGGGTCCAGGGAAATAAATATTGTGGGAAGAAATAGCCAGGGAATTGTTATGGCTTGGCTTGTATAGGCCCTAGGGCAGATAGCCTAGTACCAACCTATGAACATTTCCATCTACAACAAACCAGTGCCAAAATTCAATTCAGCAAAGCATCTTATTACTTTCCTGCAAAGAAACAAATACAGACAAATATATATAGCTGTCTTTTACATCCCTCCTGGTGACAATACGAGTACACTGGAACATAGTCTGCATCGTATAACCATAACAATTCCACAAGAAAAAATTCTACTAGATGATGTCAATTTCAATTTGTTGGACATGAACTCCAATTCTCCTATATCTACCATAACATTTTATGGTTTGACAGAACTAGTTTATAGCCCAAAATACTACAGCAACACATAAAATTCCTTATCAGACTGGGTCTTATTATCTAACCCTACCAAATTAACCACCACAGATACAGTGTCAGACTCTGTTCCTGCTGTCCATCTCCCAATTTATACAACCAAACATCTCAGTCAGCATGTTTATAAAATAGCACCCAACCTGCCCAAGTTTAACCCAAAAGCATTCATTACTATCCTATCATCTATTAACTGAAACATCCTAAAGTTCCTCCTCTTAGATGATGCTGTAAATGAATTCATTACAACCTTCATTAATATCCAAAATATATTTGTACCCACTAGAAGAAGGAGACTAAAACAAATGATGCAATGTGACTATCCAAAAAGAGTAGAATGCTAATGTAAGATAGGGAGAAAGCATGGGAAGAATTCAGAAATATAAAGCACCCCAATGTCTTGAAAACTTCACAATGCTCTGCAGCTGCTAAAAAAAACAAATAAATGTAGACAAAAAGACTATAACAACTTTCAGAACAATAGTAAAAACAACCCGAAAAATTCTGATCAGCCATTAAAGAAATTTTACATCCCGGCCAAAAATTCAACTCGAACCCCTCTCCCATTAACTCATCACTCAAAACTGCAATTCAATTCAAGTCTTATTTCAGAGACAGGTGAGAGTCCATAACCAAGGATTTCCCCAAATTAACCCGAACCCTGCCACATATCACCAAAACCACTTTCACCTTCAAACCTGCGCCCATATCCTGTATAAAACTACTCCTAAACAAACTGAAATCATGCTCTACTTCAACTGATGTCCTTCGAAGTGAGTACCTTAAAATCGCAGCCAACAGCATTGCCTATCCTGCCTAATTCTTATAAATAATTCAATCCAGGAATCCTAGTTTTGCTTCTTTTTGGAAAAATTACAAATTGTCCTCCACAAAAGAAAGAATTCAGTAGAGATGACTAACTTTATACCTATAACAAGCTTATCTCCCCTCCCAAAATACTTGAAAAATGTATTCAGAAACAATTGTTAAACTATCTAATGCAGGAAGAACGCCTATCCCAAAAACATGTCTTCTGTCCCTCCCATAGTACTAACATTGCATGTCTAACCTTTGTAGATATTGTCAACAAAGCTAGAAATATTGACAAACTGGTCTCCTCCTTATTTCTAGACTTGTCTAAAGCATTCAACATAGTTTGTCACAATAAACTTCTACTTCAAATGTCCAAAATTAGGTGTCTCTCAGCCCACTCATCTGTTGTTCAAAAGCTACTTGTCCAATAGGTATCAGTCAGTAAAATAGCACTTCCCCCTCTCCCTATAACTACCAGTCACCACCAGTGTATAAAAAGACTCTGTCGTTGGTCCCATCCTCTTTAACATTCTCACCAAAACTTTCAACACATCCACAAAATAAGCCTGCCTAATATAATACGCAGATTACTCCAAACTTATGTGTTTATCAGCAAACTGGCATATCTCCAAAATGTTACTCAAGAAGCTTTAACTGCCACTGAAACAAGGCTTTGTAACTCACAATTCATGCTCAACCCCTCCCCATAAAGCCACTTATTTTTTCCCCAAATCACTCTCTCAAGAAAAAAAAAATCTAAAATCCTTTCTCTCTTAATAATACAATCAAAGAAGTCAATTCTCACAGCAAATGATTTGAAATTATAGTGCATGATGATCTTAAATTCAACCTACATGTACAAAACTGCATTAAAAAAATCACCAAAAACTAAGGATGCCTTATACAGCTAAAAACTTTCTCACCAACAAAACTAAAACTACACTTGCCTCTACTTACCTGCTAAACTCAATACTTAATGTCATTCCCATCCTTAATTACCTCCAAGCATCACAAAAATCAGAACTTGAACATTACTATAACAACCTTGCTAAATTTCCAGCAAATATCCCTTTCAGAACCCATCATTGTATAGCACTAAAAGCCTAAATTGGTTAGAACTACCCCAGCAACTAAGATATATACAGCTTCTTACCACCTATAAAATTATCCATCTGCTTGTCTAACACTAAATATCATTCTAGACAACTATGACGCCAATTGCTCAGTATGATTCAATGACCAAAAACTCCTGTCTGTCCACAAACCTTTGAAATCTGCTGGGCAAAGATTTTACTCATACCTTTTGAAAAGGGCTGAAACTCCTTACCTTTATCCAAAAGAGTTAATACCCTATTTCAAGACTTTTAAAATCATTCTGAAAAACTTCTTAGATGAACTGTGTCTCTGTTCTTGGTCATTTCCAGGGCAAACTAACTATTCATACAGTATACCTCCATACTGCCCCTTCTTCATTCACTTCCTTACTTCAGTCTATTTCTCTTCCCTGACTCTAATTCTAAATATGCCATAGCCCTATTTTTTCTCACTTCATATTACAATTCCTCTATGAAGTTGCTAAAATTTCTCTAAATATTACATCATTGTTACATAAGCTGTATTTATTTTTAACCATTGTTTTCAAATTATGTCTAATTTGGTATAATTATTTCAAATGTAGATTTTTTATTATTATTATTGAAGACTGTAAAATTGTTTTTAAAATGTTTTTATAATACTTTGGAGCTTTTCTCACTGGACCTCCACTGACAATGGGTACTTTCCCAGTCAAACGTTCATGGTAGTCAAATGTCAATAAATAAATAAATAAATACTTATCATCAACCCACTTTTTCACATTTTTTTACATGGGATTGGGGTGTCTTGCCAACTCTCCCTGGGTTTAACTCCACTCTCTTATCATTATCAGCAGTCAAACCTGACTGATGTAGGTCTTCCTTCACACAGTCCATCCACCTCTTTACTGGATGCCTACATTTCCTCTTGCCTTCTTCTTATAAGTAGCAAATCTTCTTCACCAAATTGTCTTCTGCTTTTCTGCAAATGTGCCTGAACCACCATGATCTGTTCTTTTTGACCATCTCTGCGATTGGTGGTGCTTTGATTTTGCTCTGATTACTTCATTTCTTCATCTGTCCCAAAGTATGCATCCTGTCAGCCATCTCAGGCAAATCATCTCCATCACCTCTAGCTTCCTCAGCTGCTCTGCCTTTACTGCCCAGGTTTCTATACCTTACAGTAGTACTGGTTGCTCCATTGTTTTGCACACCTTACTTTTCAGCTTCTTTGGCATTCTTCTGTCATATACTACTCCATTTGGCTGCAGCCCTTCTCATTCTAGATTTCAGTTCCTCATACAAACTGCCCTTCTCCTCAACCACCCACCCAGAAACTTGAAACTGTTAACCTGTTTCATTATTATTTTCCTTCTATCTTAGTTCTCAGCTTCTTCTGATTTCCCCCATTTCCAGTCATTACAATTGACTTATCTGTACAAACTCTCATCTCATGTGCCTTCAGTCATGCATTCCTTTCCCGTATCCTTTGCTGATGTTCTTGCTGAGAGTCTGCTCATCATGCCACATCATCTGCATACAGCAGCTTTGTTGATCCAGTCCCTGCAACCTGTATGGAAATACAGAAAACTGACTGTGCCTTCTGGCCAATACAATGACTACACTTACAGCTCTTTTGTGTGCTTCCCAACTCAGATAGACCAGGTAAACACCTTCTGTCACTAGATGACTAATTCCAGTTCTCCTAATGTAAAAGTACAGTAAAGGAGTGTCCGGAGTGAAATGCTGCCACAAAGAAACTTAAAGATACAGATGTAGCAGTTTACTTTAAAAGCTTATAAAAGTGTGATTGTTCAATAAAAGTACATTGTTTTGTAGAAATGAGCCAACATCCACTATTCTATGGAATTTATAAAGGCAATAAAAACAAGATAGGTTGATTAATAAGCCCTCCAGTCACTAAAACAACTACATGCAGGAATCTCTTGTGTGTTTTGCCAACCTATACAGACTAGGCTACCAACCAGTACCACTAGGTGGAAAATCCACTGATCTCTTGATGTAAAAACACAGAAAAGTATTTGCTAGAGTACAGAAATATACTACTCTATCCAACAGCTAGCTAGACAATGAATTGCAAGTGAGTAAATCAGTAGAACACACAATGACATGCAAAGTGCACTTTTCTGTCCTGGTCCCCTTCAATAAACACACATCACCCTGAATGACATTAGATGACTTAATTAAATTTCCATAAACAAAACTTTATTAACCGATTTATTACTCACACATAAACATAGTATAGCTGATATTAACCACAGCATCAACATCCATATATCCGTTAAATAGGGCAGCGTGACCTTGCTCACCCTGACCCAATAAGCAGCATCCTTACCTCCACTCGCGTATTTTACTTATGAAGCAATGCCTCATCACTCACTTCATTTACCATTTATTGAACTAAACATCCAACCAAATAAGCAGCATCCTTACCTCTGCTCACTTATTTCACTTATGAAGCACCATCCCATCACTCACTTCATTTACCACTTGATGTATTAAACATCCAACCAAATAAACAATGTCCTTACCTCTGCTTGCTGATTTTACGTATGAAGCAGTGTCCCATTTCTTATATCATTTACTACTTACTGAATTAAATATCCAACCAAATAAGCAGCATCCTTACCTCCGCTCAGTTATTTTACTTATCTAGCAGTGTCCAACTGCTCACTTTCCTTTCCGAATTCATTTAAATGAAAATCCAACACCAGAAGGGGGAACAGAAGAGGGGAAGCCTGCCCCTCTTCTCCATCCACCAGCCTAACAAAGCTGTTCCCCTTCTCTCCTACCAAAACTTCTAACACCTAACCACACATTAAAAAAGGGATTAAGCCAAACATCATTCGGTCTGCTCCATCCTGTCTAAACCAAACTGGATCCCTGCAATCAACCGCCCAAAGCTCCATCATATAAATACCCAAAGTAGCCAATAGCTTAAATGGCTGAAATTAAACTAATATTCCCTACCCCATGCTAAAGTAATAACCATAAACTTGTATAACCTCTGTATATTAACTAAAATCTCACTTATCCTAATTACTAACAGTAGCTTCATAATGATTCCCAAGTCATCACCTTCCGAATGTACCACAAGAACACTAAACCCAAATGCCACACAAAACCATGCAAGGGCAATTGCATAACATCTTGCCTAACTGCAACCCTATTTTACTACCCAATATATATAAT
Source organism: Protopterus annectens (assembly GCF_019279795.1). NCBI lineage: Eukaryota > Metazoa > Chordata > Ceratodontiformes > Protopteridae > Protopterus > Protopterus annectens. Next base: position 1,933,451,248 of record NC_056728.1, on the reverse strand, counting down.
AATGACCAAAATGAGATTTCCTTTCAAAATTAAATTTAATAGCAATCCTGCCATCACACCAGATAACCATTATAAGCAAGAAAGCAATCAATGACAATCATAGCATTAGCTGACCAACAAACCACCCTCTGAATGACATGAATACATCCATATAATAAATGCTACATGAACTGTAGCCCAATAAACCTCCATTTACCAACACCAACCTTCTCAATAAAACCTATCTTGTCAATAGCCAATGTCTGGAAACATTCACACTATCAACCTGCCCCAACCCTTCAAACCAATGAAATACCAACCAACATTTAGTAAGTTCACATAGCCTTGTGACCTGTGCAACTATACTACTTGCAGCTAAATCCTCCTTGACCAACTGAACTGCCTTACCTAGTTACCAAGCCTGACAAATAGCTAAATTTTCTACATCAAACCCCTTCCTGCAGGCAGCTGCTGCACAAATTTAAACAATCTGGCAACGCCTTACCATAAGCCTTCCTTATAAATGGAGCCCCAAACTCGTCCATCAAACCTTTAATTCTAATACAACCTGACACCTTGCCTAGCAGTACAAAACACAATCCATACGACTGCCATATTAAACAGATGAAAATGAACCCTTATCCCCAGCAACTCCTTCTAAGCCTCCTAAGCCAGATTAAATTGAAACTCCAAATATTAAACATCCCCCCTAATTGTCTGTCCTTCCTGCTGCCTAATAATCCAAAGCCACCCTCCAAATTATGCCCTCGACCCAACACTTACTACCACATTTGTAAACAAATGCAAATCTCCATGAAAAACCCTATCCATCTACCAAAAGGCCATCCACCAAAGTACTCGAAAAGGCACAACAATGGTAAAACAATCCACCATTTTATTAACCGTCAACCAAAATGACCCAAGTACACTGGCTGACGTGCGACCTCAGAGGTTCAGCAAGGTGAACAAAATCCTTAACCCACTTTTCTCATTGGATTTCCCATCGAGGGCTTTTATTCCATGCGTTACCTTTGCATCTAGCAAGGAATTAAAACACAGCCTACATTTGCAAAAAATCCCAAAACAATGCCTTGCCTAAGTCTTCTAATGTTTGCGTAGCCAACAAAGCACCCAGTTCTTCACATATCCCCCAAAACACCCACATACCTACAATGCTCCATCAAACCCTACCTATGTTAAAAGTCATTCATATACCAAACCACATCCTATGAGTCCAAAGCACAAGTTAAATTGTACAAGTGTCACTCACTAAAGGCATTAACCTAGTATGTGACTTTAGTAAAATCTGCCTGAGGCACAGATTTGTCACCCAGAGGATACTATACCTTTGGAACAAACTCCCACATCATGACAAACAGAACAGCTCAATGGGCCTCTTCATACACAATTTGAACAACTGGATGGTTAACCCTACATTCACACCATGGGTTCCACCCATGTCCATTTTTGATAAGGCAATAGGTGTAGGTGTTGCACCTGGAAATAGGGGCTGCAGCTGGCTAGTTTGCAGGGCCCTAAAGCCATTAGCCTAGTATCTTTCTATGATCCTAGAATTGTTGAGACTCCACCCCACCTGTGAGAACCCCACACTCCCCAACCTACTGCTCCCAATATACTTCCTCCTCACTTGCCCCCACACTACACCAAACTGCACCAACTCTGACCTGCCTAATGAGCACCGATTAAAGTAAGCTTAACTGCAACATCACTGTGCTGCACACAGCAACCAGAATATCCACTCCAGCAAAATCCAATACCTTTCCAAGCCGCATCCTTTAGGCCATTGACTGTTGCTCACTCTGTGCTCCCCCATTCGTGACCTCATTGTGCACCACTCCAGCAACCGGGACATCTACTGCAACAGCCTCCATCACCTTTTGAGCCCACTTCATTCAGGTCACTGACTGATGCCCACTGTGCCTTCCCCACCTGCAAAAGAAAGAAAAACTGTAAATTCTTGGCACTCACATAACCATAACTTCTTAATCGCAACATTAAGCACTGCCAGGGGCCTACCCCACTTCTGAGGAAAATGCAATGCCCAGTGGTCACTTGCTACCCTACAATTATACTTCAACCTCCTTGCTGCCTCCCTCCCCTTTCATTCAGCTATCCCTTCTGCATCTAATGTATTGTTTCTATTTATTTATATTTACTATTAGTATGGTTATTATATTTACAAAAACAGATGACCAAAGCAGCAAACACACATTATTGCTCTGCCTCACATGAACATTGAGCAGACATTATTTTGGGTGTTGCCAAGCCCCGCAGAACTTGCTACCCACTCCCCGTTCATCTGAGAACCTGCCTGGCAGAAAACCTGCCACACCTTGCCCCACCATCACTATTGAACCACCCCAGAGGGACATAACCAAAATCACCAACAGAAGATGCAAATAGGCACTGACATACAGAGAAGCTACCCACAGTTCCATTAAACATAGAAAAACAAAAGACTTAACCGAGAATACAATCTAGACCCTGCCCCTAGGTGGCTTGAGATGTGAAGAGAAAGTGAAACACTTGATGACAAAATAGTTGGACACCCTGAGAATGACAACAAAAGTTTCACCGCACTTGATTCTTCACTGGGGTTTTGGATAATAAGTGCTGCCAAGTACCAACACCAACTACCACACCCTGGAAACACTGGGTCCAGCACCCAGACTCATTCTAAACTGAGCAACATATCGCTCAACCTTTTAGAGCAAGCGCGCTCCCTCAATCTGGACAAAGCCATAAATGAACGTGGGAAAGAAGCATAAAATTAAGGGCGATTTTAAATATTATTCTTGCAACTTAGAAACCTGATAGAACAGGTTTTGCATTTGCATGAGCTTTCTGAAGGTTATAAAGTATGAAGCTTAGAATGTCTGTCAGTATTTCCTAACTTTAGTCACTTTTAATTTCCACTAATTTAGCAGAAACACATGGGTTTGTGGAATGACCAGAATTACAAGGCAAAAATCTGGACCTTCTGTGAAAATCTGTATCATTGAGAGGTATGCTAACAACTGTTCAGGAGCCACACACCACTGTGGCAACCTAATTCAGCACCCTCCACTGACACCTTCCTAACCTCCAGCAATTCAATGAAAGCCAACCTTTCAATATCCAAACATAGGCAGCCAGAAATCAACCAGTTAAACTCTCCTGTCAAGCGGCACTCTCACGAGCTTCCCATCAACTTCTGACCCAGTGACTCAAACCACACTGCACATACCCAGAAAGGATACGAGCTCTGCAACCTGTACAGCTAGCATTATTTAGCAGGCAGTAATCATCATCGAATTGGCTAAAACTAACAGGATGGAGCAAATCTAGATAGTTAGGTGGTATGTCTCTGACTCTCATTTACTGCATGTGCTCAAATCCAACCACCACCTGAGCATTTCCATAGACTAAATGCCCATTAATTGCGGCCAGTTCTCAGTCCCCAAAACAGCTCTGGAAAATGGTGTCCTTGCAACCACTGACAAGAACCAAAAGTACAAGTTCAAGAGAAATAATTTCATCTTATCTGAGCATTATTAATTTGCAGCTAAAATTTCTAATCTCAACAGCATTTTTGTTATGGTCATTATCGCAGTATTCACCTTGCCAAGCAACCACCTTCTTCTTCACACCACTTAAAATTAGTTGTTTATGTGGCAAATCTCCTAGTCTACTGTCTGGCTATCCTGTCCTGTTCTGCTCTGTTCATTAAGCTCTGAGTAGCTATCTTTCCAACAAAGATATCAGCATGGTCACAGTCTGTCGAAAAGGGAACCTACAGAGATCCACACCTTTGCAATAGTCAAAGCAAGACTACAGGTATCTTTCAAAGTGTCTAAACAAATGAATCCCTGACTGTTGATTACTATGATTTGCCACTTATTTCCCCAAACCACACAGTTATAAAAAACTGACAAGACATATAAGAAAAATTCTGGACATACTGCAAAATCTGTACTTGATCCCCGAGAAGACCACAGATCACAACTTAACCATCTGTGCCAACTTCCAGTGTATAGTGCATAACAACAGGATTCATGGTTGCCTATACGCATCACACAATCTGGTATTAGGTCTGATGTCATCCATGCAAGACAACCGGGTACCTACTAGAGTGGGAAATTTGATGGACACTACAGGAAGAGGAACCATTTTTTTTTTTTTTTTTTTTTTTTATATAAGTTAACTCCTGGGAATGTAAAGGTGTATGAAATGTGCTGCCCACAGTTTATGAGTAACCAAGCAAAATTATGCATCAAGTATGCTGTTTCTATGAAATTCAAACCATTACAATGCACAACACATACCCATCGTTCACATCACACCCCACCCTCCCCCCAAACCTTCAAGGCCTTACTGCAGCTGCGCAGAGAGGCTCATGGCATGCCAAAATCCTAAAACAAAGATGTGCCACTGGGCTGAGAACTATCAAACTACAGAACCACCAGGACTAACTACACTATCCTCACCAATGAAGTCTTTTAAGAGGAACCGCCACAAATGCTCCTCATTACGACATAAAACTGAAACTCTCTTCAAAAACTTCACAAGAGGAAATCTGTAATGCAATGCAAGGATTTAGTCGTACATTAAAACTTGTACCACCGAAACTACAGCTCACAGCCTTAAGCCTCAGTGCCAACTGCAGGACCTGCTTCCCCTCCATTGTTACTTCATTCTCACCCCTGATAATAACCCCATTAACTGAAATAACTGAATAAGAAAAGAGAAAGTGAAAAAGCAAATGAAACTATATTAAATGCTAAGAATTCAAATAATCCAATACACTGGACCCATTCCCTCATTTTTAACCTGCCGTAGACAGCTTACTCATTTCCAAATTAAACATAGTCCTAATTTATATAATATATACCCTACATCCCTACCCCTTGAAAAATAACTGTAGTGACTAAGAATCTCAGCATACTAAAATCACCTTTGGGACAATTATAGTGGCAAATAGATTAATTGCAGGAGGGAAAAAAATACACCATAACCACCCTACTCACCTCTTCAGTCATACTAGTAGTAACCCAATGCCTACCTGACCACCCATGTTCCTGCCGGTCATCTTAGACGTAAACCTGATCTGTAGCAAGTTCATGCCAAAATGTGATTCCTTATCCAGTTACACCTGCATAAAACCCATTAAGCCTCTACCTACCTTTACCTCATTTCCTCCCAATCATCCATTATTCCCACTTAACCCTTTCATCCTCCTCACCCTACTTCCCCTACTCTCTTAAATCCCACTACTACGTCTGTCTAACCCCCACCTGAAAATGTCTTTGGACAAATTGGTTTGTTACCAAACCTCATTTTTAAAACAAGCTCAAAGAAAGTAAAAAAAAAAATTCAAGACATGAACAGCAATTTAGAAAGGGAGGAGCTTATAAAGCTCAGTTGACAGTAAGGGTGGGCAGACTGAAATCACCAAGTTTAAAAAGCAGATCAAGGAATAGGAGGATAGGTGGTAAAAAGCAGATCAAGGAATAGGAGGATGGGTGGTAAAAAGCAGATCAAGGAATAGGAGGATGGGTGGTAAAAAGCAGATCAAGGAATAGGAGGATGGGTGGTAAAAAGCAGATCAAGGAATAGGAGAATGGGTGGTAAAAAGCAGATCAAGGAATAGGAGGATGGGTGGTAAAATAACTAGCAGGGAGTTACTAACATTGCTTCTAATTTTTGCAGGCTTCTTATCTTATCAGAAAAGACAAAGACCAGTAAATTCCCTGTTCATTTAAGCATCTCTAAATAAGCACATTAACCAATGGAAAAAAAAAACATACTTCTTAAAACAGAAAAAATGGAGCCGGTAAAGCAGAAAACAGCTCTATCAGTTTAAGCAAATCACAACCAAAAAAAAAAATAGATTTACTTTCCTCTCTCATTAGGAAGTCACAAGCAATGCTTGTACTTTTTGGAGGTTTGGAGTCTTAACAGAAAAGACAAAGACCCGGAAAGACCCTGTGTATTTAAGTATCGCTCCAGAAACAAATTTACCAATGGTAAAAGCATGTGAAATGTACAGAAGTGTATAGTGGTCTAACTGGTTTATACTGTTCAATGGATTACACGTCTTGTATGCAAGAAAGCTTTTAAATGGATATAAATTAAATGTAGCTTGAGCAAAACGGAGCCAATAAATACTAATCCTGCTCTAATTCTGTGCACTGTATCTGTTTATTATAAAATTAAAGTACCTTATATCAAAAACATTTCCATGTTACTGGAAATGTTCCATCTGCACTGCCTATTAGGTATATGTTATCAATGTGCTATGAAATTTTGGCCCAAGAGCCTTACTTTACAGCATTATAGTTCCAGTCTTGATGAAATTTGGTAAAAGTACAGTCTCACACTGGCTGCCATCACACATCTGGATTAATGAGTAGCATGCAAGCACTCAGAGCAGCTGTGTTTTGGAAACTGAGGCAAGCCAGAAAAAAAAAACTCTTCAAAATAAATCTGGGCATAAAGAGTGCTACGCAGAGACAGTCTGTAGAACACAATTAGTTACTTAAACAATTGACAAATGAATGGACAATGTAAATATGTCTCTCCAACACAAAACTTAAATACACACACACACACACACACACACACACACACACACACACACACACACACGCACGCACACGCACGCACGCACGCACACACACACACACACACACATATATGCCATATCAAAACAAGAAAGGGGCATGGACAGGGTGCCTGTCCAATAAAGACACCTCATTCAAAATAAAAAAAAAAAGTTTGCCATTGCTGTGTAAATATTTTTAAAAGGCAAGTTAATTTAAAGGATTAGTCATTATTAAGGTGTTCTGTCATTCATTACCAATGTTCTAACTTTAATGGCATTTGATCAGATAAGGTATCAAAAAATAAGAAAGCTAAAAACGTGTTAATCTTGCTAAATAACTTTTCAAGTCACTGACCACAGAAAATACCATAAATTAAGTTTCTGTTGTAAAATACATGTATTCATTTTACAGTAAATTAAAACAAAAGAATACACTAGCAATTATAATGGTAAGCCTATTTTGGGAACATCATTTTCAGGCACTGGTGAAGCTGACTGCATATTGCATTGTTTTACGGTTTGCATTTTCAGATAGTAATTCAAGTTGGAGATCCTCCTAATTTGTAAAAAGAAATTACACATCTTGTTTTATTTTTATGTTTAAATGAATGTATGTGTTTAATTAGTCAGTAAGTATTAAAATAGTACGGTGGGATGTATCCATTAAACAAGCTGCTTAATAATTTGGCTCTGAACACGATTCAAAATGCCTGATACAAATCCAGAGATTCTGTAGTGACAGCTCTCTGGGTATATGTGATTGTGACACTGCCAACTTGATTTAATTGCCGAGTTCCTTCTGTCTGTAAGGTGTATAATTAAATGTCAGTAGCTGACAACAGAGAGCAAATAGTCCTTATTCCATTGTAGTCATTTTCCTGATGATTGTGAAAAATGTGTCACAACATGTACCTGAAGACGAAAACAAATATAAAGGAAAAAAGTTAAAGATACATCAGTGTTCTCTTCAAATAGATAAGTTACATAAAACTGGGAAATGAACCTTCGAATGCTGAATTTACTCTCACTGTAATTATAACCATCCTCCAGACATTACCACACAATTGTCTTTTGCAATAGCATGAAGAATTGCCGCCTAATCAGGGTTATTATTGAAAAATTCTGACATATAAAATGCACAAACCAAAAAAAATAGACAAAAAATAATGCAAAACATTTTGTTAGCACGTCAGAATAAGAAATATGTTAGGTTCTCTAAGAATACAGAAAGGAAAGGTCCATGCATAAACCCTATAACTGATTTTATACTAATCCATTAATGCTACTAGATATATTCACCCTAATTTGCCAATAACATTCAGCTGTCTCAGCTACTAGATCTTTTCCCTTCTTTTACAAGGCATTCAGAATGCTTGTTTCTAGCTTCTTAACCTCTGAAACTTAAGAAGGAGCGCAATAATATTAGGCCTTGCGGATAACAAAGCTCTAGACTAGATTACTGAAGCTATTCATATCCTTTAATAAGTGGTAGTCAGCTTTAAGCACACCAGCATAAAAGCACATTGCTAATATATGACAAAAGTATAACAAAAATATGTGCATGTTTGGAATATTAAGAAAGAACAAAAGTTAATTGCACCTAATTCTCATGACAGCAGAATTTAACATATGTTAAATTATTAATTCCAAACCTATGGCTGAACAATTATCACGTAGTCAGTACTCAGTTGTGAGAAGTACTTACATGCAATGCAATCTATAGATAAACTGATTGTGAGATGGACTGATACCCTTGAATGAGAGAAATCCCACTGTTAACTAGGTTGACAGCAATCAGTAAAGTGCAATAATATACACAAGCCCAAAATGTCACTGTACTGTGTTAGACATAATGTGTGAACTTTATATGTACTCTCTCTCTCTCATTTTAATTTACTTCCTTATGTAATAAATGTAGCTTCATTCAAAAGTTCAGTATAAAACTACTTCCATATAAACAGGCTTACCAGTACAGGAAATAATTACTGTATTTTTTATTCCAAATTTGAATACCAACTCTTTTTTTTTATGAAGTACATTGAAAAAAAATAGTCTTTTTTGAAAATTCAAACCAGTTCTGCCTTGTAATACATGCAGCAAAGTTGGGTTTAAGTAAACTACCATACCAACTGGGCTGTGTATTCCATTTAAACAACCACAAAAGAACTGTGAGTATTTGTCAACAAAAAGAATGTTTTCACTTATAAGACTGACTGTTTTTGTACGCGGCGGGGGGTTCAGGAGTCAAGGTCATGATCTTTGGTTTAGGGAAGTGCCCGTATAAAGATTACCGGATCTGAAATGTTTTAATCCATTTATTCTTATATTGTTTACACAGATAAGCAAGAGATGCATGGAACATAGAGAAGTCCATTGTCTGATGATATGGGAAATGTGCCATTGAGACACTACGGAGGGTAAAAAAAAAAAAAAATATATATATATATATATATATATATATATATATATATATATATATATGGGTCTAGGACATATACTCGAATTCACTAAATACCAAACGGCTAAATCACGCTCACTAATGCACAAAGTCATAAAATCATGAAAACGCAAATAACTGAATCTAGGAAAACACTGAAAATAGAATAATGGCAGAAAATGCAGAAACACCCAGTTACAACAAATGACGTAAAGATTAATTAATCCCAGCTCAAATTAATATGTTCTTTTCACAGATTCCCCATATTAACGACAGTAACGTCATTTAAATCTTCAATAATTGAGCTATAGCTTTAATGAATTGCAAGCTTGTGTATTCTTCTTTGTTTTCCATTATGATTTCAAAATGTTCCTCTCTTCGTATTTGCTTCCTCTTCTTCGGGGTCTGAGGACAACCAGAGAACATCCTACAGTGAACCTCATCAACTCTGTCTTGCTCATGACATATGCTCTGTAGAATGCTGAGAACATCAAAGAAGTGCTTCCCTGGTATACAGCGCAGCCTCCTGTGCCACCCTTCAATTGCATTCTGAATTCTGGGCAAATTCAACTCATTCAACACAGATATATTCCAGAAACTCACTGGAAAAAGAGGTGGAAATCTCATTTCTGTTGACATCCTAGTTCTCAGAACTCTAGGTTTACCCAACAAGTACCATTCCATAAAGTATTCAAGTAACGGCTTTCCTTTACAGGGAACTCTTCCTTTAATAAGTTAAACGTTTCCAAAACTTTCTCCTCTGGAAGAAACGCCAAAGCAACTAGATGTTTAACGTTATGCTGAAACTGAATATCTGAGTTATAAAGTGATGAGAGCCCTAAATTTTGTAATTTTTTCCAAACATTTTTGCCAAAGTGAAAAAAGCACCCCTTACACAAAACACCATTTACATTCCAATGCACACTTTGTATAGCTGCAGGCTCAAAATCACACAATATAAATGATGCACTTAGTAAAAGGTTAAACTTAGACATTATCTCAAATATGCTTTTTCACATAAGACTGTACGCTCAACAGGACTTTTTATTCATAAGGCATTAAAGGAGTGGTATACTTTTACTGTACCCACCATATCTGACAACAGAATGTATGGTATACAATTGTCTACACTCTGAGCCCCTTTGAAAATAAGTACCATCCATTAACAACATGTTTGTAGAACTGAGATCTTTCAAGTTGGGTTTCGTACTAAACAGCACAACAGTAGTTTGCTTAACAGCATCCGATAACTCTTTCTTTACAAATACACCATCTTTCAAATGGAAATCATCCACTTCGATATCAGTTAAGCTGACATTTCTACAATGTAAGTCACTCCTACTCTTTGAGCGAACACACTTAACTGTTTGCACCATAGATCTTCGGCAGGGTAAATAAAATGCGCACTCCAAAGAACTAGAAGCTGCAGTGTCGTCAACCACAACAGACGGAGAATCTCTAGATAGAGAAGCTCTTTGCTTCAGCTCACTTCTAACCCGATACATCTCAACTTTATTGGGTTCACCAGAATGATAATGGTCTAATTAACTAATTCCTCACCAGAGGTAACTGCAATTGTTACTGCTCTACCCTTGCATTCGTCAGTTACCTTATATTTACAGCTCCAGTACTTACTGGTTTTTGTCTTCTTTTCAAGTTGATATATATAGCCATCTATAAGCAATATTTCTCCACCTTTCTGTGACTTTACAATGTTGTAAATCTGTCCTAACACTCCAGGTGCAAGTCTACAGATTTCTGCCATTGTAGCAGTACCTTAGTACTATGAATAAATGTGTGTGTTCCATTTAAAGGGAGGCTAAAGGTCTCAATTGATATCATGCGCTGTTTGGTTAAATTAAGTTTTCGTGATTTTATGACTTCGTGCATTAGTGAGCGTGATTTAGCACTTCAGTATTTATTGAAGTCGAGTATATGTCCTAGGCCCATATATATATATATATATATATATATACATGTATCAGTATTTATTGAAGTCGAGTATATGTCCTAGACCCATATATATATATATATATATATATATATATATATATATATATATATATATATATATATACATGTATCAGTATTTATTGAAGTCGAGTATATGTCCTAGACCCATATATATATATATATATATATATATATATATATATATATATATATATATATCTCTATATCTATATAGATATATATATATATATATATATATATATATATATATATATATATATATGTATCAGTATTTATTGAAGTTGAGTATATGTCCTAGACCCATATATATATATATATATATATATATATATATATATGTATCAATATTTATTGAAGTCGAGTATATGTCCTAGACACATATATATATATATATATATGTATCAATATTTATTGAAGTCGAGTATATGTCCTAGACACATATATATATATATATATATATATATATATATATATATATATATATATATATGTATATTTATATATATATATATATATATATATATATATATATATATATATATATATATATATATATATATATATATATATATATATATATATATATATATATATATATATATATATGTATCAGTATTTATTGAAGTTGAGTATATGTGCTAGACCCATATATATATATATATATATATATATATATATATATATATATATATCTATATATATATGTATCAGTATTTATTGAAGTCGAGTATATGTCCTAGACACATATATATATTTATGTATAAATATATAAAAGTACCTTGCATGGAGGACATGAAGTAGCTGTAGTCTTTGGATAAATTAGAAGTTAAAACACGGTTGAGGGACAAAGGTTTAAAAGAAAACACTCCTCGGTTAATACCTGCTACAAAGTCCATGTTCCACATCAAAATGTTAACAAGTCATGATTCAAGAAAAAAGCATCACCTGAACCTCCCATCACCTGTGGAACAAGCTCCTCCTCCATGTTAGACAATGGAAAGTACCTGGAACATTCAAACTTAAATTGTACAAATGGATGGGATTCCATAAATTCATTTAGGGAGACACTGAGTAGAAACTACTGGCTATCCAAAACAAAACATCACATCATAGTCTGCCCTTTTTCTTCTCCTTCGCTGCCATTTCTCCAACTTCTCCCTTTTACCCTAATATCTACCATAACAAAACTTGAAAAGATTGTCCTATCAGCATCTCCCAAATTAACTATACCTCCTATGATAATATTTTAAAGTATTATCACTTCAGCTTCAAAGGTTCCTCTTCTATGGAGATGATTAAACTTTCAGTGGTGCTCATCCACTGGTTTTCTATAACTCTATGATTATATAATCAATAGTTAAAAAACATATTCTTTGTAAAGCTTTTTGACATGAAAGTTAACTAAATTAAACATGGACAGGAATGGCCTGACTTTAGTTTCTCCTCCATGGAGTAACACACCAGGAGTACAGCATCTTCTCCTGCTGAACAACACTGGTAGAACTATAGGTTCTTATGTGAATTGAAGGCTAACAACCTTTGATGGCCTTTGTAAACTTAGTCATGCTTCGGAAAGGTGAGAATCAAACCCAGTAACTTGGATTTGCAAGGTAAACACCTTAACCATTTTGTCAGCCGCAAAAGGGAACCTAAGCCAATACAGGGTGTGGGTGTATTATTCAACCATTTAACATCTAACATTAATTGTAGCAGTACAGCTCAGTAAGCTATTGGCAGTGAAATTAAATAGGACATTCAATCATTCAGGGAACATTGCAATAATATGGCTTTGTTGAGTACTAATTCTTGACAGGATACAATAGGTGTTTGAATTCTCTCAACTGCAACACTATCTGAACAGATTATTCACCATTTCAGTTATAGACATGCTTCATTCTTTGTCTTTTTCATTCAGAATGCAATTTATTAAAAATTAAAAACAGCTGAGCAAGACTGACTACATGGATTCCTCTGGATTAGTGCAGGGATAAACTTTAAGAATTGCTTTGTTGATACAGTTATGATGTTTTGAGTTATTTCCTACACTCAATAAAGAGAAATATAAAACTGATAAAACTATTGTCTTTAAAAAGCATTGATACATGAACAATAATAAACGCAGAAAATAAATAACTGTGGCATATGCATTCTAATAAAATGAAAACAATGTAATAGAATACATATTCATTGCTAAACTTTCACACTGTAGAAGAAATTCATCAAATCAATAAAATCAGAAAATGCAAGTGCTCCATGTTCATTAGCCAAGTTCATTTAATTAACCGTGCTGTAAACATTTAACAACATTTATAACTTATACAGTTATACCTGCAAGCTTTCCTAAAAAGCTATAAACCAATGACTTGCCTTCCGATGATGTATAAACTATGTCCTGGAACTGATGCTAAAGAGTTTGTGGTCATTTAGAGGAAAAATCAATCATGGCAACAGAACAAAAGGGTAAAAATAGAAAGTCATAAAGAACAAATTATCATTTGTTGTTATATAAACTCATAATGAAGAATTGTAAAAAGAGATAATGGTTAACATAATCGTTGAGGTCTTAAACTTGTAGGTACAAGGTACAGGGTTTGATTCTGAACTCTTTTTGTTGGCTAGGCTTGTAATAGTCTGCAGACTGATAGCCTAATATGAATCTATGGAAGATCTAAGTATGGCATGGATACATTACAAAACAGCATTTGACAACATCCCACATTAGTGGATAAAGAAGTGCTTACAAATGTATAAGATACACTCTACATTAATCAATTGCATTACAGTGACCATGACACAGTGTCAAACCACTATGCAGCAAAGCCATGACAAGGGACAAATTATTATCCCAGGCATAAAATTCAAAGGGGGATATTCCTGGGTGAATCTTTGTCTCCACACTTCTTCTGTCTTGCCCTTAACCCATTAAGCTGTTATTAATTCAGGTTACAATTTGGCTGTCAGACAACAGCAAAGTACAACGACTTCTATCTTCTTTTCTTTTTGTGGATGATTTAAAACTGCATAGTCATCAGATGAAGGGATGAAAGCACAACTGGAAGTGGTTAAAATTTTTTCAGATGATATAAGGATGTCATTTGTGTTGATAAAAGTGCAAAAGCAACAATTAAAGCAGGAAATCTGCACCAAGAAAATATTAGTCTGGGACAGGAATGGGATATAAAGGAAGTAATTTATAAATATTTGGGAACTGATGAAAGATCAACAATAAAACATTAACAAATGTGAACAAAACTCAGTAAGAAATATTTTAGAAGACTAAAATTAATACTGAAAACAGCCGTGACATCTAGGAACAGAGTCCAAGTTTAAACCAGCTTGCTCTTCCTGTTCTAAATTACAGTTTGCAAGTGACTGGCCCCAAACGGTTTTTGATCAGTTGGACAGGAAAGCAAGAAACATGCTTCACATTTATCAAATGATATACAAAAATCAGTGTATGCTAAGATTATATATTCCTCATTCTGAAGGAGATATGGACCTCTTGAAACTGATTACTTGCACAGATCTGCAATCATAGGACTGCATACCTATCTGCTGACTTCAACAGATCCACCCATAGTCAAAGTTTTGAAACATGAAGAAAACTAATCTAGGACGACTTCCTTGCTTAGTTTAGCAGAAGCATATCAGTGTCCTCAAGAGTGGAAGGAAACAAAATGATAAGTAAACAAAATCAGGCAGCAACTAAATGTACCGATAAACAAAAGAAAGAATATAAGAAGGATCAGATGAGAAGGCAAGAAAGAGGGAAAAGGCATAAATGTAGTTGTAGGTGCAGAAGACTCCTGGAACAACTTCATGTTGATCAGGATCTGACACAGGAATGGTTAAGGAGAGGTGAATTTAAACCAAAAGAAGATGGGTTAATATAAATGGCCAAAGACAGTAGACTGCTTCCATGTCATTTACAAAGAACATTGAATATGTGGGAGAAACAGATAATACAGGTTTTGTAACACAGAACTGGAAATAGTCGCACATCATGTCATTGGGTTTGATATACTAATGGCAGAAGGACTGCATATTGAAAGGCACAATCATGTGGCAAGACTGTTGCACTGGAGATTGTGCCAACATTATTATACTGAAATAGCTGAGAAGCATTCAACACATGAGCCACAAAGCATTATAAAGAATGATGAAGTTTATATCACAAAGGGTAACCCATTACCAGTTCAAAAAATAGATAAGAACAAAACCGATATAGTAGTCAATGAAAAGAAGGCAAACGTAGCATTGCTCATTAAAATTGCTCTATCTAGTGATTACTATTTCTTATGTACAAAGAGTCATAAAATGCCAGTATTTGCAGGCAGAAATGAGGGTAATGTGGAAGAAGGATACCCAAACACTTCCAATGGTAGTAGCAATGGGTCTCATAAAAAGGAATGTACAATCTTACTTAGATATGCTACCGATACATAAATTGTAGAAGGAGTCAGTTTTGGGCATATTATAGGGCTGCAAAGATCACTTTTGGCCAACATTAAAGACTGAAACAATATTAATTTCATGAACTTTAATCATACTTGGACTTAGGAATGGGGTCCATTCCTGTCATGTTATTAGAAATTCTAAAAAAATCAAACTGAGTTACTATTGTTATATTAAAGTTTAAAAATATATATGACTCACCTCTGATAATATTACCCATATATACCATTTACAGAATTTGCATTGTATATTCTTACTGAAACCATATGTAAAGATAACATTAATATATGCTCTTTGCATTAAATAAAAATTGTGATGTAATAAATATAACACTGGACTACACAGTATGCTGGAAAAGACAGGATAATAATCATGAACTCATTAATTTTATAACATCTCCTACAGAGGTTTGCCTGAAGTTTTTACTTGCAATAAATATATCTTTAACCTGTTATGCAATTATGGCCAAACAACCACATTTTATTTACTTTTATTTTAATTGCATGATGTTCATTTGCCAAATAATGCAATATTTAAAGCCCTGTCCAAATGAAATGTGGTAAGTGCAGACTTGGTCAGTTTTCTGTAAAGAAGTTAAGAAAGGATAATAATTCATTTGCATATGGCAGTTTTATTTACTGCTAGTTTCAGCACTCTGTTCTCAGTAGATCAATTTGAGATGAAAGAGCCTATTAAGAAATATAGTACACAAGTACAGTTCACAGACGATCATGCATAACATATGTGTTTAGTCCTTAGACTGTGACACCTCATTTCAGATTGAGATTGATTTTTTGGAGAAAGATTGGTTATGATATATCTTTGCATTTTATGCATCTTGAAATGCATGTAATAAACAGAAGACAAAGAGACAGAAATAGAAAAAAAAGAACATGAAAATGTTATGATATGCTTTATTAAAAGAAATCATCATGATATGAAGAAAATAATTTCTAACAAAACAAGATATAAATTAAACACAGTGAATTCATTACTGCCTATTATTGTTGTAATGAGTATCTCAGAACAATGTAAAATCAAAATTAAGGGAAATTTGACCTTATTATACCTTACCTACCAACCAAAAATCAATTATTGAATAAGTCAGTGTCTAAAACCTATGGAAAAGTTAGTTTTAGATATGCTAGAGAGACGTGGATGTAAGAATTAATCTCAAATAATACATCAAGAAATGTTCATGCAAAGGAAATGGTAACCAGCATGTACTACATTCTGAACTATGCATCTATACCACAATAAAAAAACTTTGTTTCTGCAATTATGTTATTGCCATTGAGAAAGCATGCCTACTGCTTGTGCCCATCTTTAGATCAGATTGCACATTATGACAATTTTATTTTTATTTGTTACCATACATGTATTCTCTGCATGTTTTGAAAGTGTCATGTTTTAACAGTCACTTAATGAACTTCACAAGCTATCTTTCTTTAGAGACCTAGCTGAAATGATACCCCACTGCACAAAGACAGCTGCAGATTTTTATGCTACTATGCAGTTTTCATAGTGTTAATGCAGCAAGGTTCATTGCCAGAAGAACTTAATACAGTACTGCGGCGAGATTAAGTGTGTTGTGATTAGTCATATATTTTAGTGGCATTAAATGTTTCTGTCAAGGACAGTTTGTGATACACACTTCACTCTGCTGCATTGTGATTTGCCATGAACTGTATATTAAACAACCGACTCTGGACCAAGGATTTTCTACATGAAAATGGTATATGTGTACTATATGCCACTTTAATATATTCAACTACACTGTGCTGTAAATTAAGGGACTTATACCATTTACAATGCCCTTGTAATGGCAGGGCATGAGTCAGTGAGCACAGAATCATAATTCAGATATTTCCTGCTGCTGCCTTCATTTGCGGAATGATGGATATTTAAAAAGTTCTCCTTTGCTTTATTAATATTTGTCCAGAAGAACAACTGAAGGATATATCTTGTATAGTTATTCCTGCTAGGAACACATCTTTTAAAAGATTCAGTGTTTTAAAATTTCTCATTGATGACTAAACAAGAATAAATTCTTTTGCAATTTCCCTTAGATTATATTAATCATACCTGAACAATCAAAATTATTTTGTGATTTCTGTAATATTATACATATTTCAGAATCAAAGTACTAAACATCTTTGCATCGTGATTTCAAGTTTTCTAAATTAGCTGTCTTTACTGTATTTGTAAATGAATTGGTAAAATCCTTTAGAATATTTGCTTGTTTTAATGTGGTATTCACAGTTCTAGGTTTCAGCAGAAAGTAGTGGTAATTTGCAAAGACTGATACTGCATCAATATGCAAATAAGGTCAGCGAATGTCATTCATGCTGACTATAGAAATGTAGGTGTTTTGAAAAGCATATATACCTACAGCAGAAGTGTAAAATTCTTGAGGATAAGCATTAATCCTAGACTGATTATGTGGATAAGACACCACAGACATTGGCATATTCCTGTGATTCATAGAGGTAACTGTAAAAGAACCTCATTTGCATACAAAATGAATAATTGACCCTGAACTCACATGAGTAAGTTTAACAGCAGTATAGTACCTCAGGATTACTGGAGTTACATGGAGAATTACTTTAGAAACTGTGGACTTTTTGAAGTAACAAGTATGACAAATTAATATGAAGCAGTTCAATATGAGGCAGAGTTATTAAGTTCACTTCAACAAATGTTTGTTTTATTCATATGATGGGCATATTGCAGTAATGTAAGTCATCATATGCAAATGGGAACCATTGCAGAAGAGGTACAATTCTTAGTGATTACTAAGAAAATGCACTTCGATGTCTTTCAGTGATGCATAAATGGTCAAAGTAGTGAAGTGGCAAGGATAATTTGTTGGCTGCACATGTTGTGTATTTACTGACGGATTCTTGAGTGTCACTGACGTTGTTATTTTACAGGGAGAACAGTTGGTTATAACGCTATAGCATTTACTGAACCTGCACAGAAGTATAATAAATGGAAGTGGTCAGTCAGGAAAAATCATCCACATCAATGTGTACATTATACTTATCCGCTGTAGGGGCTAATGGAAGGACTGATGTGTAACAAACTGCTTTCTTTACTTGATTGGACTCTGCATGTGTACATAATGTGGTTTGTGTCACATCATTTTTTTTTCTGCAGTTGTTGTTTGACTAATGATTATTTGGAAAGTGTTTATTTATGACTAGCATTTTATTTATAGGGAACAATTAAGCTAACAGCAAGTGCGTGGATTCTAAAGTAGATATAAGATGTGTCGTGGCTTTATACAATGGATATCCAGATGGAGTGAAAATCTGAAGGTGAATTGCAAATATCTTTCATTAGCAAAGGCTGTGTTACATAATTTCTCATTTATATCTCATTCGCTGATATCGTGCATTAAAGTAAATGGCCTGCATGAATCGCGGCTCTACTACCCTCATTTACGGATAGTGCGGATACCCAAAACACGTTCACACAATGACTATGAATACCAGCCTTACAATTGCAATATTTAGCATCAAAATGTACTACTTTATATTTTTGCTGTTTTTCCCCCTCCAATAACAATGTAATACTGAGGTCTTAGACTGCATGTTTAATCATTTATTTTTAAATAATGTGTGAACAACTTCCAAAGAATAATTAAAATTAATGTGAACTTCCACTCACTTACAGAATTATTGTGGACAAACACTAGGAAAATATGCTGTAATAGGGAGCCTTAATGGTCAATAAAAGCACTTATTTAGGCAATGGGATCTCACTGCAGTAGAGGCAAAGCTATAGCAAGAGATTGCTTGCAGAAAGGTAGTGCCAGGTTAAGGACAGGAAAAGAATCTCTCTTTATGGTAATAATTTGTAGCATTTACCAAGGACTCACATTCATTTCATGCATAAAGGCACATGTTGGCACTACTTGGGTCATTCTGTGGTTTTGCACGCTTTTAACACAGTGAGTGTAAATTATATAGTTGGAAAACCCCACCTTTGAACTACTAATGCATTGTTTTCATTGCAATTTTATTTTTAGACTTTTTTTATTTCAGGAAAAAAAGTGCTTTTTAAACAATTTTGATATATTTTGCTACACAATGGCTGTCATGTGGCCTGCAACATTAATGTGATCTTGTTTTTATTGCCTTCATATTTCATTTCCAGATTCTCTTTCAAATCCCCTTTATTTATGTCATGCTAGACATAACGAAGCAAAGAAACGTTCCCATCCCAGTGGCATATAACCACAATAGTGTGAGTAGCAGGCATCGTATACACCTGTAACAGGAATTCTTGCATTTTTCCATGCACAACCCTCATATGTACTGATTTAAGCTACCAAAAGCAGGTATACAGCTCTAGGGGAAGAACATAGACAAATGACTTTTAATTAATTTACTGCTCGTTACTCTGCAATTATAACAGTCTCAACTCTTGAATGTCTACATTGTCATATGTAACCACTGTAACCATGCTTTGTTTTCTTCTGATTTATATACATACTCTCTCCATATGATATCTCTTGTTATACTAAGCAATGCAAGCTGAGCTTGCAATTGGTCATGCTTAATCAGTGCTCTAAACTAGTCAGCAACAATCATATACTGCACTGTTTATAAACAAAGGAATTGTGACTAGGTCTAGGGATGTCACTGTGGCAATTACTTAGCCCACATTAGGCCAGTCATTGCATGTATCTGTCCAGACACATTCAACAAGTGAAGTACCCACAGAGATAACTTATTAAAAGGATACAAAGCCTAAACAGCATGTCCTACGTGGACCGACCCAAAAGCTCTGTCATTATACCTGGTCTCCTACAGATTGTTAAGATATGACTTGTGTCTGACATACAAGGCATCTTCTGCTCCACTACTGCTGAATTTATTCCATATTAGCAAGATAAAATTACATCATAAATACTCAGTCTTGGGATCTAAACCACTTCTGCAGCATCAATAGAACGGTCTGGAGGGACAGGTATATCCCACAGAGGATACTGCTGCTATGGAACAGACTCACCATCTACATAAAACAAAGCTCATCCCTGTCCAGTTAAAAGCACAACTTAGATGCATGCATAGGAAACAGAAATTTTACCCCAGGACTGCCCCTTGCACTACTAATGGACAGAAGCAGCTACTAAATGCTTTATCCCATGCAAGGGGCCCCTCAAATTATCTATAGCAATAATAGGGGTAATATATAACTATTGACCATGGAATGAGTAAGGCCAATCTATATCCAAATGGGATAGGTTATTCTGAACACAAAAAGAGAAACTGGCTAGGCTTAAAAATGGCCGACAAAGGCAGCTAGCCAAATATTTACCTATGAACCTATATAAACAAACATAAATAAATAAGTAAATAACTGAATACATTTCATGCTTTTGTACAGATGTTAATTTATAGTCATACTCTCTACCACACATTCTTCCTGACGTCATTTTTATTTGTCAAATCCATTAGCTGTTAACCGACACTTCAAATAGATTGTTCTGCTATTTACAAAAAAATTGTGTTTGTTTTCACAATGAATTTTGGCAAAACGTTCTTGTTTTTTGCTCAAAAGTATTTTCATCTTATATTATCTCTGTGCTAACAGTATAAGCACAGAGCAAGAAAACATTTCTTTCTTGAATTTGAGTTGTTCTGATATATTTTTTAACTGATGCACGTCTTCATTCATTATATTTTCCTCATTTCTTTTACATCATATTCCTTGAGTTGTTATATTGTTGCATGCTAACACTTCATCAAAGCTCTAATCGCTGAGCATGATAAATTAGTATCTATCTTTGCTATGTGTATGCCTAAAACAGTCTTTTCTATACAATATTTCTGTTACAGAAAAAAAGTACTCCCAGTACCCAAACAGTACATAATAATAGGGTAAACTATTTCCAGTGATAGTGTTTCTATTCTTGTGTAACAAAGATAGTGGAACAAGTTCCATCACATTGTGCACATTTTTAATAGCAATTGCTGACATCAATGGCATCAGTAAGACTGATGTCTGCCTTTGTAATATTATGAGCAGAGGCTGGCAGGAAAAAAATACAGATTTTCCTGTGCCTGTAGCAGGTTATGTGGACAGAGACGGATTTCCTTTCAAATGTAGTTAAAAGGCTAACTTAAAAAAGTGAGCTTTGCATATCTTTGATTCCAAGGCAATAAAATGGAAATTCTATAAAGTACAGGCAAATTTATCATAACTAAAGCCTACTGAAATCCCAGTGTGAGGGGAAAAGACACTTAAGGGTTCAGTTAAACTGTAGGTGAGTATGAACAGTTCTGTTAAGGCACATAAGGATTACTTATGATGTGAATGTGGCGTTTCAAGCACCACTTTTGCTGTATGGTCAACCTTCTTTTTCATATTCTCCTCATGTTCCAGATTTGTCACACTGTCCATGTAAGGCATCAAGCAAGAGCAATGGAAACAAATCCTGGGTATATCACAGCATTGTAGTTTGCCATCACGAAACTAAAATGTAAATGATTTCTGACATATTTCTCACTACATTATTGACTGAATGCTATCATACACATGATATTTTGAGTTTGGGGGAAAACACTGAGAATAATTTCAGCAACTTGAAAGAAGTATAAAAAAAAATGAATGAGCCATGGAGTACTGTAATGCTTTATAAGGCTACAGAAATAAGTGAAGAAGTGCTGTGCCAAGGTGATGGGTAAACTAGGCTAAGCCCAACCTGAGGTTTTTAGATGCAGTACAGCAAGCATCAAAGTTGTTTCACATGAAAGTTAGGCAGATGGGTCTAGATCGCTGGTCTACATGGTTATGACCAAGGTAATGAGGAATAAATGGAACAATAAATCACTGTAGGTTGTAACTCAGACAGCTCAAATGCATGGAAGCCCCCTGTAATGTTCCCAAAGGGACCTACATTCAGTAGCTAGAATGTTTCACAGAAAACAGTGGGAGTCGGTCATTATGCATTTGTCAACATACTACAGATTCGTAATCACAAATGATTAATAAAATGTGTTAGAACACAGTATTTAATCCTTGTGTGATTTATTAGAGCATGTTAAAACATTTAGATACAATAATGGTATGGCAACTGAACCCAGCCACTGGGGATGCACAAGCCAGTGCATTTCTTCATGCCGGTCCCAAGCCCAGATAAATGGGGAGCGTTACGTCAGGAAGGGCATCCGGTGTAAATCCTCTGCCAAATAGCATATGCGGACAATACAGATTTCCATACTGGATCAGTCGAGCCCAGGTTAAAAACAACCGCCACCAATACTATTAGCCAACAGGGTGCTGGTGGAAATTGAACTACTGTTGGCCGAAGGCGAAGAAGAGGGGGAAGGCATGCCCAAAAGCAGGAAGAGAGGAGGAAGGTTAGGAGTGTAGTAGTGAGGATAGCAAGTTAGAATGCTGGCAGCATGACTGGTATAGCGAGAGCTGATGTGATGGAGAGAAGGAAAGGCGATATACTGTGTGTGCAAGAGACCAGATGGAAGGGGAGTAAGGCCAGGTGTATCGGAGGTGGGCTCAAATTGTTCTACCATAGTGTGAATGGGAGGAGAAATGGGGTAGGGGTTATCCTGAAGGAACAGTATGCCAAGAGTGATTTGGAGGTGAAAACAGTGTCAGATAGAGTGATGTTTATGAGGCTGGAAATTGATGGTGTAATGATGAATGTTGTTACTGCATATGCTCCGCAAGTTGGGTGTGCGATGGATGAGAAAGAAAAATTTTGGAGTGAGTTGGATGAAATGGTGGTGAATGTACCCAAGGGTGAGAGACTGGTGATTGGAGTGGATTTCAATGGACATATTGGTGAAGGGAACAGAGGGGATGAGGAAGTGATGGACAGGTATGATATTAAGGAGAGGAATGCAGAAGGTCCGAAGGTAGTGGATTTTGCAAAAACGATGGGCATGGTTGTGGTGAATATGGATTTTAAGAAGAGGGATGGGCATAGGGTGACGTACAAGAGTGGAGGAAGATGCACACAGGTGGATTATATCCTATGCAGAAGGGCCAGTCTGAAGGAGATTGGAGACTGTAAAGTGGTGACAGGGGAAAGTGTAGTTATGCAGCATAGAATGGTGGTCTGTAGGATGATGCTGGTGATCAAGAAGAAGAGAACAAGTGTGAGAGCAGTGCCAAGGATCAAATGGTGAAAGTTGAAAAAGGGTGATTGTGAAGTGGAGTTCAGGAAAGAGTTAAAACAGGCACTGGGGGGGGGGCAATGAAGAGTTACTGAATAGCTGGGTAACTACAACAGAGATGGTAAGGGAGACGGCTAGAAAAGTGCTTGGTGTGACATCTGGACAGAGGAAGCAGGACAAGGAGACCTGGTGATGGAATGAGGAAGTACAGGAGAGTATACAAAGGAAGAGGCTGGTGAAGAAGAAGTGGGATTGTCAGAGAAATGAAGAAAGTAGACAGGAGTATAAGGACATGAGGAACATGGCAAAGAGAGAGGTGGCGAAGGCTAAGGATAAGGTATATGGAGAGTTGTATAAAAGGTTGGACACTAAAAAGGGAGAAAAGGACCTGTACCGATTGGCTAGACAGAGGGACAGAGCTGGGAAAGATGTGCAGCAGGTAAGGGTGATAAAGGATAGTGAGGGGAATGCACTCACAAGCAAGGAGAGTGTGTTGAGCAGATGGAAAGAGTACTTTGAGGGGCTGATGAATGAAGAGAATGAGAGAGAGAAGGTTGGATGATGTGGGGATAGTAAATCAGGAAGTGAAATAGATTAGCAAGGAGAAAGTATGGACAGCTATGAAGAAGATGAAGGCTGTTGGTCCAGATGACATACCAGTGGAAGCATGGAGGTGTTTAGGAGAAATGGTACTGGAGTTTTTAACCAGATTGTTTAATGAAATCTTGGAAAGTCAGAGGATGCCTGAGGAGTGGAGAACATTTATTTTGGTACCTATTTTCAAGAATAAGGGTGATGTGCTGAGCTGTAGTAACTACAGAGGGATAACACTGATCAGTCACAGCTTGAAGTTATGGGAAAGAGTAGTGGAAGCTAGATTAAGAAAGGAGGTGATTATTAGCGATCAGCAGTATGGTTTCATGCCGGGAAAGAGCACTACAGATGTGATGTTTGCTCTGAGGGTGTTGATGGAAAAATATAGAGAATGTCAAAAGGAGTTGCATTTTGTCTTTGTGGACTTGGGAGAAAGCATATGACAGGGTGCCTAGAGAGGAGTTGTGGTATTGTATGAGGAAGTCAGGAGTAGCAGAGAAGTATGTAAGAGTGGTACAGGATATGTACGAGGGGAGTGTGACAGTGGTGAAGTCTGTAGTGGGAGTGACAGATGCGTTTAAGGTGGAGGTAAGATTACATCAAGGATCAGCTCTGAGCCCTTTCTTATTTGCAATGGTGATGGACAGGTTAACAGATGAGATCAGACAGGAGGCCCCATGGACTATGAT
This sequence comes from Protopterus annectens, assembly GCF_019279795.1. Taxonomy (NCBI): domain Eukaryota; kingdom Metazoa; phylum Chordata; order Ceratodontiformes; family Protopteridae; genus Protopterus; species Protopterus annectens. Next base: position 1,933,426,366 of record NC_056728.1, on the reverse strand, counting down.
GTTTGCAGATGGCATTGTGATCTGTAGTGAGAGTAGGGATTAGGTTATGGAGACCCTGGAGAGGTGGAAATATGCTCTAGAGAGGAGAGGAATGAAGGTCAGCAGGACTAAGACAGAATATGTGTGTGTGTGTATGAGAGGGAGGATAGAGGAATGGTGAGGATGCAGGGAGTAGACTTGGCGAAGGTGGATGAATTCAAGTACTTGGGATCAATAGTTCATTGAAAGGGAAGGTCTATAAGAGGGTAGTGAGACCAGCTATGTTGTATGGGTTGGAGATGGTGGCATTGACAAAAAGGCAGGAGTCAGAGCTGGAAGTGGCAGAGTTCAAGATGTTAAGATTTGCACTGGGTGTGACAAGGATGGACAGGATTAGGAATCAGTGTATTAGAGGGTCAGCTCAGGTTGGACGATTTGGAGACAAAGTCAGAGAGGCGAGATTGCATTGGTTTGGACATGTGCTGATGAGGGATGCTGGGTATATTGGGAAAAGGGTGCTATGGATGGAGCTGCCAGGTCAGAGGAAAAGAGGAAGGCCTAAGATAAGGTTTACAGATGTGATGAGAGAGGACATGCAGGTGGTTGGTGTGACAGAGCAAGATGCAGATGACAGGAAGAAATGGAAACAGATGATCCGCTGTGGTGACCCCTAACGGGAGCAGCTGAAAGAAGAAGAAGAATGATATGGCAACTGACAAAAGACCACAGCAAAATAATTTCATGGCCCAAGGAAAAATAAATGCCCTGTGATCAGGATTCAAGGGGTCAAGTGGAAACAGGTATTAAAGAATGACATTTCAGAGCAGAAGAAGCAGCTCTGTTGCAAGATATTGGAGGTATTTGGGGTAAATCAGTTTAGGGAATACAAAAGCTGAAAATGTAAGGTACCAAGAACAATTATATAATTAAATACAGTTCCCTTTTAATCAATGACATGGTCTGACTAAATTAAAGAGGATTTTGGTACAGGCGAAGTCTTCCCTCCAATATGACAGGCTCAAACAGCTCCTCTGCTGGGAGCTAGCATGCCACAGAGTAAATAGAGATACACTGCAAAGACTAAAATGTGAATAACAGACGACTGAGGTAAATGCAAATTAGGGAAAATGGAGAGAGATGGGAGGTAGATTATGAGAGTCTGGCTATTTAAAAGTCTGACTCTAATAAATTATGTAACCTGGAGTGATGAATAAATGAAGAAGATTGTACTAATTAGAACTGATGATGTCCGTTAAACTGTTCAATGCCAATAATGGCGCAATTACTTTGGGGAGATAACAACAAGCATCAGTGACTAATTCTTCAAATATTTCTAGAATTTTCCTACTTGGAAGCCTTGTTTTCTTCATTGATGAGCAGCAGCCATACTTTGTTTTATATATATATATTTTTTTTTTTTGCAAAACAGAAGAGGCTTTAGTTCTGTAATTGCAGTATGAAATATAGGCCATTTGGTTAGCTGTTCTAGTATTGATTTGAATGATTTGCTCTGTAATCAGCACATTATTACTCATTATTTTTCAGAAAAATCTGTTCTGTTCCTGCAAGGCATTCCTGTAAAAAGAATGATCTGCATACAAAAATGCTCTAGATCACCTGACTTGTTACTGGAGGAAGTCTAACATATTACGCAAAATACAGACACTTTATCTCATTATACTAATCACTGCTGCTTGTGAATTTTCTCTGTATGTTGAAAAGCTGCTACTCATATACCTCAAAGTGACAATATGACTAGTTAAACAACTGTGATGGTATATGCTAATGAAAGCATTTGTTTTCTTTTCCCCTTAGGCTCACAACTGTGATCTTGAATCTTTACCAAGCAGTTAAGAATCCCAGGTTATGCAGAAGCCATCTCACTGTGGAATTAATAGTTATCTTTTATTTATTCTTTAAGAGTGTGAATGAGTGTACAGTATATGTTGTTTAGATACAGGCTTTGAATTACAGGTTACGTGTGTGGGAAGGGATACTACTCAGTTGTCAGATCAATGTGATGCCTGAAGTTTATTTGCTATACAGACTTGATATGGCACAAAGATGGGATTATTGATATGTCACAAAGATGGGATTAATTTATTTGAGGCTTATTTATAATACAGTGCTAAACAGTGCTCATCCTCTTAACACAAGAGTCAGGGATAAACCATAAAGAAAGAAAAAAGAAAGAAAGTAAGAAAGAAAGTAAAAAAAAAATAGAATTCTGGAGCAAAGATCCAAAATCAAAGATGGCTTTTAAATATTGTTCTCATATACAAAGAGTGTTTCTGGAGTTATAGGTTTTGCATTAGCATGCATATCTGAAGGTTACAAAGACTGAAAAACGCATATTTGAAGGTTACAGAGAATGAAACTCAAATTCCTGTCATTACTGAGTGGCTGAAATTCTCAATGACCCCCCCCCCCAAAAGAAAATCTATACATTTTAAGATTTAAGGACCAAAAATAATAGACAAAATTAAGGACATTCTAAAAAATGAGAAACAGGTAAGGGTTGTACTATGAAATTTGATTACATCAGCAGAATACAACTCCAGAATATTAAAGTATTACCCATCGGAAATGGGACCATACACCTTTATAAGTTAAGTTTAAAAGAGCAAAACAACGAAAATGAAGAACCACGAGGACCCAAAATCCAAGCTGCAAGCAGAATGTGTTTAATCAAAGCTGAAATCCAAGATTAAAACCAGTAAATCCAATACATCATCTTACAAATCAATTATTTAGTTATATAAATATCCGTGCACATTTTTTTTTAAATCAGATATATATCAAAAACCAAAATAGCACAGAGAAAAATAAAATATAAAAAATAAAATATATATAGTTATACATAGTTATATAAGTTTTATATATATTTTATTTTGTCTCTGTGCTACTTTCGAGTTTAATATATATCTGAGTTAAAAATATTTTGTACAGGGATATGTATAACTATATAATTGATTTGTAATATGATGTCTTTGTACATGATTTTATGAGGTATTTCACTTTAAGAGCAGCTGTTTCTACTTGGAGGCTTGAATCATACACATGAGGCTGGTTGGTTAACCGGCCTACCAAGTCCTATTTAAGACAGGACTGCCGTTTAATTTTTATCTGATGATGTTCCACACAGAAGGGCCAAAAGTGCTTATCACACTGGATGTATGCTGTTTTTATTTGAAATGTTTACATGTTTGTGGTCTTTACTCTTGGATTTACTGGTTTTAACTGTGGATTCAACTTTGGATTAAATGTATTCTGCTTGCAACTTGGCTTTCGCTTCCTTTTGGTTCTCGAGCCATTTTTGTTTTTTTACTGGTTTTTGTATTTTCATTTTTAAGGTAAAAAGAGAAAAGGTGAAGTAAGCATTATTCTCCTTCCATTTTTCCCCATCCATCAATATACGTTTTATGGCTGATGTACTAATTTAGGTCAGCAGTTAAAGAGATTTAGGGTGTTCATCTTTTTTCTATAAAATGTCTTGAAAACTGCTACAAGGGATTCAAAAAAGCTCCATCATTTGGAGGTATACCGCAAGACTGCCCAAACTCATAACTTCAGTAATTTATATGCTGTAGAGGTCTATATAGCTATAAAATATCTTTCCATTGACAGACCTCTCTTATCTTTTACTCGGTATCTCTCATTTCGTTTTAATCACATACCAAGTACTGCTGAGACATTAAACATTTCATGCAGCAGTCACTACTTTCCATCTTGATATTTCAAACTGCAAGCCCTCCACCTTTATATCTAACTGCTTGTTTTGCATTCATATATCAGCAGTGACTATTTCTACTACAAAAGCAGAATGAATCATTATGCAATTGCGCCTTCTTTCTGGAATAACAGTCTGTTGCAATGATCATGTCAGTGTGAATGACTTGAGATGTACCTCAGTGGATTATATGAAGAGAGGCGTGACTGGCCTTTCTGAATATGTGTCTCAGGCAGGTATGTCCCTAGCCTTGAGCAGCATAATACCCTTCACCTAGGATTATACCACAATATAAACAAAAAATGATTGACTTCAACAACTGGCTTAGTTTATGGTGTCATTCTAAGGAGATTCAGTACCTGTCAGCATGGGATGACATGGTAGATAGACCACCCTGCTTTGCCAGAGAGGGTCTTCATCTGTCACCTCTGGGATTTTGGTTACTGGCCAAGACTCTTGCCTCTCCAACAGTGGCTTATTCAGGCAATGTCACAACAACAGATTTTGCAGTGTAAAAATATTTTCAAATAGCAACCTCAAGGTTTTGCTACTAAACACAAGGAGTCTAAACATAAAACTGCACTCACTGGAAGCAGCCCTAACCTTAGAAGATGCTGATATCTGTGTAGTCACAGAGACTTGGTTTAAGGCCATGGAAAGTTCCGGCCATACCAGGTTATAATGCCTTCCATGCATTCAGCCCACAAACTGAAAGTGTGAGAACTAAAGGAGGTGGAGTATCATTATTCATCAAAGAAAAATACACCTCTAGATTGGTTAAACAAAACAATTCCCTTGAAATAATCCAGGTCCAATTGGCCATAGGTAAGACCCCTTTCCAAATTATTGCCTGTTATAGGACCCCCTCCATAGACCAGGATACCCACACTGCATACTTGGATCTATTTGAATCGTTCAAGATACAACCAAACACCCTGGGTTTAGGTGACTTTAACTACCCATCTGTAGATTGGGTAAATTGTATATGTACTAACACACTTGCCCAAAGGTTCTTGAACTACATCGGCTCCAATGCTCTAGACCAGTTGGTTGACACCCCTACAAAGGACCTAAACATTCTGGATCTGGTGCTCACTAACATGTGTGATTGTTGCACCACCCCATGTGTGCAGCCCACCCTAGTGAGGTTTGATCATAAACCAGTCTCATTAGAAGTAACAATAACACCTGACCTCTATTAGCAATAACTAGACTAAAAAACTTCTCCAAAGCCCATTACAACCTAATACGTGATGGCATTATTAGCTTAATAGCCCCTGTCTTCACTGATGGCATGGACACCTATACTAGGACTTACATCAATGCCTTGTATAAGCATATATATGCCATACCTGATAGGACCAAAACAAGATCCTCAAGAAAAAACAAGCCTGCCTGGTGGGCATCTGCCATTAACAGGTTATACAATAAGAGAAGGAATGTGGCATATGGCCTACGTGGACCTGGCCAAGCACACTATTCCTCACTCAGACATCACTGATAAACTCACCCAGTTGGCGATCAACCTGTATATTGTCAGGTGGGTTGCAAACTTGCTCACTGATAGAATACACACAGTCAAAATAGGTGACTTTACCTCCACCAGCACTCCTGTAAGCAGTGGTGTTCCACAGTGATCGATGCTGAGGCACCCATTGTTTGTAATCTACTTCTCAAATGTACAGGCTAAACCAAAAGGCTTATGGCTAACAAAGTTTGCCAATGATTGCAAGATGGGTGCAGTCACTGAGTTCACAGACGATGTCAACATCCTACAAGTGGGACTTACATAGACAAACAACTGGTGCCAAAGTCATGCGCTAAAACTCAATGCAAAAAAATGCACTATCATCCCCTTTGGCAAGGGTGATGTCCCTGCAGATTACCACATTAATAACAATGTCCTAAGCATACAATCAGTGGTAAGAGATTTGGGCATACAGGTTGGCAGCAACCTTTCTTTTGACCACCATGTGTCCACAGTGGTAAGAAAGGCTTTCTATGTTGCCCACCTCATATGTAAAGGCATTGCGTCCAGAACAAACGAGGTTATAACCATCCTGTACTCCCCACTCATCAGGCCAATAATAGAGAACAATGCTACTCTTGGTATGTACCTTACCAGGCACCTGCAGCAACTGGAAAGACCTCAAAGGTTTCTTACAAAAAAAAAAAAAAAAAAAATTCAGGGTTTGAAATCACTGTCACTATACTCTGTGTTTTGCAGACTACTCAGAGGAGATCTCTGCCTTGCATACAAAGCAATCTCAGATCCTGCCTAATGGAAATGCTGCACATTCATAAATCAAATGGTATAAGATGCACTCTCTCTAGGGAATAAAACCTAGTATGTGACATCAACAGGACTTGCTGGAGTCTGGAGAGACAGATATGTCACACAGAAGTTACCTCTCCTCTGGAACAAATTTCGATTTCAGGTGAAGCAGAGCCCCTCTCTAACCCTATTTAAGCTAATTTGGATGATTGGATGGGAAACCACAAATTCACCCCAGGAGTTTCACCTGTGTCCCTCTTGGACAGGGGCAGTAGTTGTTGACTTAGTTCTACTTAATACCTTGATATTCTTGGTAACAGGGGTTGTACATGGCTAGGCCTGTAAGGGCTGTAGGGGCATTAGCCTAGTAACATCTCCTATGATCCTATGTCTCTTGTCAACACTTTGAGTTGCTCCCTTTCCATTTTGCTTTTTCCCTCCAAACAGTTTGCAAAGTATTTCCCCTCACTGCTAGAATTATTTGTTTCTGTAAATCCTGATTCACCTCTGTATAACACGCGACAAGGTGCATGTTACTTTCCCCTCTCCATCTTATATCTGTTGTCATATCAGCTGACTCTGTACTACTCAGTTTCTATCAGTCTCAGAAGCATCCTGCCATGCCTATATCAATACTTCTCTCTTATAAATTAAGCTTTTCAGAATTATTTTCTTGAATATTTCCCCAGTTATTATTTAATCATGACTTTTGCCATAATTCATAGGTTTCTGTTCATAATATAGCAGTAACTGATGATGTTGGTGTGGTATATTAAAATTTACCCATGGCTGGTGTGGTTTAATCACGAGGGCAAAGCCACATCATGGAGTCAGTGATATTATTTAAGAAAAAAAGTACTTACTTTTGTTAGTTAATGTGTTTGTATAATGGCTCTGTGGTGTTCTTATGCTTCTGCTGCATATCATGTTGTTTTTTTTTTATGTACTGCACATGTGTATGGGACTTGCATTCCCACATTTATGTGGTACATCAGTGCTTTGGAAAGGAAGCAAAGGAGCAAGGAAGGTCTCCATTGCTCCTTTTTTTCTTTAAATAATAAAAAAAACTTTTGGACAGTTTAGGTGTAGAAGAGAGACAGAATGGAGGAAATACAAGGAAAATCAAGTAGGTGTCTTTATGTTTTTCCTAGTATCTTCTCCGTTCCAGCCGTCTCGTATGTCTGGACTCTGGATTTCTCATTTTATTTATTTATTTTTGTTTAAAAAAAATGTAAAAGATACTGTATATACCAATGGAAAAAAGTCCGGGTGACTGGACCTTTTTCCACTGGTATATGCTCTGATTTACAATGGGCACGCTGGTTGGGCCTTCCAATCAGCCTGCTAGTTTTTGAATGCTAACGGACAGTCATTGTATAATATGAAATATTTCACTTTATGATACATTTCTACTCAATACTGGTGTAGCTGTATTTGTTTTCTTCTGTCACGTTGCATAGATTGTACTAAGCTTTGGAGTTTAGAATTTAGACATGAAACCACTCACTTTTTTATGTGACCAGTGAAAAAGAGAAATATTTATCTTCTAAGTCTAGCTAAATATTGACTCTATGACTTGGTTGAGCAATTTAATTGTATGTTAATGTAGCTGCACTGTGTTAATTTACCAAGCTTAGAAGCAAAACATTACTTTCCTGCTGCAAGTAACTTGGAAAAATAAAATAGTTTTTCACCATCCATAGAATATTTTACTTATTTGTGTTTATTTTACTCATTCCTTAATTGGATAAACTCACTTGTCACTCACTCAATAACATGCCAGTAGCACTGTATGGTAAACCGGCCTGCATGTTTTGGGAGTTTAACACAGATTGTGTCCAACTGACTAGATCTGGCTTTCCCAACCAATTGGTTAAATTTCAGACTACTGTACTGGAAAACCACAAATTGCTTTCCTTTAACTTTTACAATCATCTCAGCCTTATCATGTAGGAAGTGAAGTTTGTCACAGATGAATTTATCACATGACTGTTCAATCTGGGATGGGGGGGTGCTGGGTGGTAGCTGTGCTAAGTTATTTGCGTGGTTGAGAAGGGTTATGAAAGGGTTAAGTGAGTTGGGATTTGAAGGGAAGTGAGGTGGTGTGAGGGGTGTGGCTTGAAGGGTTTTTGAAAAGAAATCCAGAGTGAATAAGCACATTTTGGTGTGGTCTTGTTGAGACATGATCACATCCCAGATGACCTGAGGTTGTGAGTAAGGTAGGCCTTGGGAGGTGAATACAGCTTTGCTGGGTTTTAAGGATTGGTCTAGTGTGTTTATGCAGTGTTTAAGTGGGGCTAGTGTAATAGGGTTGGATGGGTGTTTGTTCATTCCCTGGTGGTCTATTTCTGGCATATGGTGCTTGTGTGGGATGGCTGTTTAGTTTGTTTGTTCCCTGGTGGTCTAGTGCTGGTGTATGGTGCTTGTGTGGGATGGCTGTTTAGTTTGTTTGCTCCCTGGTGGTCTAGCAGTGTTGTTGTATGGTGGTTCCTGGTGGTCTAGTGATGGCGTATGGGTGGAGTGTGGTTTGTTGATGCCTGTTGGTTTCCAGGTGGTCTTGTGCTGTCTGAGTGAAGCAGAGATGCTCTGGGCTCATCGAGCTGTGCGGCTTACCGCACATGCTTGGTAGTGTGGGCAATCCATGATTACCATTTTATGTTAAAAAAAAAGAGAGAGAGAGAGAACAGAGGAAATCTAGCTGCTGGTGATGCATGCTTAGACAGGGTATGTATGTGTGGTAAGTAGACAGCACAGATAGGATTAACATTAAGGAATATTTTTTTTTTTTTGTATTTCAGTGGGACATATTGCAATGGTTGACTACAGTGTGAATGACTGGAGTTTGAATGGGTTCGTGGCAGAATAGGTAGCATGCTCACTTTGTGATGCATAAAGCAATGGTTTCTTTCACAAAGCATATAGATGGACTGTTGATACTGTTGCATTGACAGGCCCAGTTATTGAGAGTAAATCTATTGTGCCAAGTTTATTATTTTTCATTAATTTTTTGTTTCTTTCTAGCTGATCATGGCGGAAGCTTTGAGACAGAGATGGGCCAGTATTGTAACACAGGCTGAAGATTTGCTCAATGACATTCCTGCTGAGGTACCATAGCATGCAGGGTGTGACCACTCGTAAGAAGCGGCAGATGGCTGCAACCAGAGCATCCAGGGTGAAGAAAGCCAAGCAGACAGCATCAGTGGAGAAGGATACGGAGGTGATGACGCCCCCTGTATCAGCTGCAGGTAATAATTCATCAAGCTTGGAGGGGTAAGGAGACTGGAGTAGGTACAGGCAGTAAGGTAGGGGGCAGTGAGTGTGTCCAAGGGGGGGTTAATGGGTAGCGGTTTGGAGGCCTTAGCCAAGTATGGAGGGGTTTTTGAGGATACCCTGTCATTGTTGGATCAGGAGTTAGGGCCGGATGTACATGAGGTAGGGTCTGATTTTGGATTACGACCGGGGGATTGGTTGACATCACAGGCCCTATGACAGGAAGGGGCTCCCATTTTATTGACCCCGCACATATCTCTGTTAGTGAAGGAGAAGATTTGAAAAGGGGAGATCATAGACATTTTTGAATTGATTGATGCAGACAGGGTTCAGCGGTTGACAGAAGCGGAGATGGCTAATGGTAAGAACCTCTTGGCTGCATTGACTGCGATAGATCACAAAAGGTAGGGAGGTTTCAGGCTAAGATATGGGATAATTGTTCCTTGATTTCATTTATTATATGGTGGTTTGTTTGGAAAGGGACACTTGGCTGGCTCTTCCTCTTTTGGCTTATTTTTTGGTTATTAGGGAAGCTCAAAGGTTGAAGCCCAGTTATGCATGGTTATGGTATGACCAGATATTTGCAAGCATAAAGCAGTAGATAAATCTATGTTTTGGGAGGTCATACATCTGGAGATTTGGTTGTCCACCATGATGGATGCCAGCGGAGGGGGGTAGCAGATTATATCAGCCATCTCAGGGAATTGCAAGTATATGTTGGGCTTTTAATGCAGGTAGGTGTTCCTGGGTGGGTTATAGATATGCTCATATCTGCTCGAAGTGTATGAGGGCACATGCCTTTACATAATGTGGGGGGTGGAGATCAAGCACCACACTTTGGGGGTATGAGAGGTTGGAATAGTTCCCATTCAGTGTTGTTAGGCGGGCGTGGTCAGGTTAATTTTTGGGGCCGAAGGAGTTGGGTCCTTTTAAAGAGAGGGTGTTTTGGGGAACCATTCACCTATTAAGGTGAATGTATTGAAGGACGTATTCACACATTATCCACTGCCAATAGTAGTGGGGGAGTTAATAGAAGGTTTTTCCAAATCTGCATTGGTTGGGGGCAGGAGGGTGGGGAGAAATTTGAGTTCTGTCAAGGGGAGGGAGGTGATTTTGCAAGAGTTGATTGACAAAGAGTGCCAGGCTGGGGGGTGTTAGGTCCTTTTTGTTACTCTCTTTTCCCTAACTTTAAAGTGTCACCATTAGGTTTGGTTCCAAAGAAAAAGCAGGGTGAATTTCAGTTAATTCACCATTTATCGTACCCTGCGAGTGAATCAGTGAATGATTTCATTCCCAGTGAAGAGGCTAGAGTAACGTATTCATTTTTGGATGATACAGTTCGGGTTATTAGGAATTTCAAGGAACCTTGGTTAGTTAAAGTAGATATCGAGTCAGCTTTTCATTTGCTACCTGTGAGGGAGGAGGATTGGCTGTTATTAGGCATGGTGTTAGGGGACAACTTTTATTTTGACACTGCCATGCCTATGGGATGCGCGATGGCATGTGCTACTTTCGAGAAGTTTAGCTCAGCATTGCACTGGATATGGCAGCAGAGGGTGGAGGATCAGCAATCTGTACACTATTTAGATGATTTTTTTATTGGTTGGGGAAGGTAGACAGGGGGTGCAGGTAGCTATACAAGAGTTTGTGGGGATGTGTGAGACCTTGGGGGTACCTTTGGCTAAGCATAATTTGGAGGGCCCGGAGAGGGCCTTGGAATTTTTGTGGCTGATGGTAGATGCAGAGTAGGGTTTGTTTTGTTTGCCTCAAGGTAAGATGGTTAGGCTGCGGGACAAGATCATTTGGGTGAAGTCTAGGCCTAAGGTTCGGGTGAAGGATGTTATGGAATTGTTGTGTTTTTTGAACTTTGCATGCTGGGCGGTGCATCCTGGGAGGACATTTTGCCAGTCTGTGTCATTTTTGTTGAAAGGATTTAAGAGTAAACACCACAGAATACGGGTCAGTAAGTTGGCGTGAGAGGATTTCGATTTGTGGATGGGATTTTTACAACAGTTTAATGAGATTTCATTTTGGCAGTTGGATTGGGTTGCACAAGGGGAGTTGCAGTTGTTTACTGATGCAGATGGGGGGTCGGGAATGGATGCTTACTTTGCGGGTAAATGATTTGCTGTTCCATGGCTGGAGCATTGGTCAGAGGAGTGGAAACAGGATGTTGCCTTTTTGGAGCTGATGCTAATTTGGGTGGCTTCGCTAGTATGGCAGGATCGTTTGAAGGGAAGGAGGGTGGTATTCCATTCTGATAATTCTGTGGTGGTGAGAGTGCTGCGGATAACAATGTCTAAAGCACCCTGCTTGTTATTTATTCATAGTTAATTGGTGTTGCATAGCTTGCTGATTAACTTTTCCTTTACAGGGTTACATGTACCGAGGGTTTCGAATGAGATAGCTGATAGTTTGTCTCATTTTCACTTCTGCAGGTTCCATCAGGTGGCTCTGGAAGCAGCTTTGCATCCTTTAGTTGTCCCACCCAGCATTTGGCAGATTGGGCAATAGCGATTGGCAGGTTGGTGCAACAATCATGGGCAGCATCCACGAGATGAGCCTATGGCAGGGTATTGCTTAAATTTGACAAATATTTGCGGCAGTTATCTGTTGAGGATTGCATGTGGCCTGAGAATTTACTGTTGTGTTATCTAGCCATGTTGAAGGGGCAGGGAAGGGCAGTGAGAATGGTGAGGGTGGCCTTAGCAGCCATTGCTGCATATACTCGGGTGGTTGAATTAGAGGATTTCATTAGATCATGGGTGGTGAGTAGAGTGTTGAAAGGGTGAGCTAGAGTTGAAAGGAGCAGCACGAATAGGAGATGGCCAGTTATGAAGGATATTTTAAGGATGTTGTTAAAGGGTTTGAGTAAAGTGTGTGTTTTTTTTGGATGAGTATGTGTTGTGGTGTACAGTTATATGTTTGGATGTATTGCAGTGCTTTTCATGTGTCGGAGTTATTGGGTTCGTTGGTATGGGAGGATGTACTGATATTACCTAGGGCAGTGCATATTAGATTGCATTCTTCGAAGACAGATCAGGAGAGGCTTGAGCCATCCACTGTTTTGGTGGAGGTGGGGGTAGCTTGGAGATGTCCTGTAGTTTGGGGAAGATAGTTGTGTGGGGCTCGGAAGGGTAGAATTCAAGGGTTGTTTTTTTCACCAGTAAGTGGTAACGCACTGACAGGTGAGCAATTGAATGTGATTATGAGAAGGGCGCTTTTGTATGTGGGTTTGCAAGGGGATACATTTTCTTCTCATTCCTTTCGGATGGGTTGGGCAACTGATCTGGCTAGGGAAGGTAGGTCAGTGGAAGTAATGAAACGGGTGGGTTGGTGGACATCCAATGCCTTTTTGAATTATATTAAGTAGTTTGTAGAGACTTTGTTTAAAAAAAAAAAAATATATATATATATATATATATATATATATATATATATATATATATATATATATATATATATTTTTTTTTTCTCTTAGATCGGAAACAGATCATCATTTTGGGCCATTCCTTCATATTCTGGGCTGCTAGGTATGCGGAGGTTAGACCTAATGGCATAAATGTGGGTTTGGATCATTTTGGCTTAAAAATGATTTGGCATGGTGTTAGAGGGCTAAGGTGGAGTCAAATATCGCAAGAATTTAATGGGTTGCAGGTTAAGTGGGGGTTGCCTCAGGTGTTAATAATTCATTCAGGTGGCAATGACTTAGGCAGGGTACTGAGGAGGCAGTTGGTTTGTCAAGTTCATGAGGAGATTTTAGAATTGCGGAGGATGTACCCGGGGATGGCTGTTATCTGGTCTGAGATTATTCCTTGGTTGGTATGGAAAGGGGCACGGGATTTTGCTGCCATGGAGAAGTCTCTCGGATATGTCAATTTTAAGTTGGCAAAGTATTTGGGAGAAATTGGGGTACATACGGTCCGGCATGTAGAGTTTGAAAGTAAGGATCCAGTGTGGTATAGACCGGATGGTGTTCACCTCAACAATTTCAGTTTGGATTTATTTCATCTTAATTTGGGTTTTATGGTGGAGGATCTTGTGAAGAAAGGTATTGTTTGAGGGGAACAGTTCTTTAAGGGCTGGTGGGACGAGAAAAGGGTCAGGCCTGACCCTCTTCTTTTCCCCCTCTACAGGATGGTGGATGGAAAATTGGTAGTTGTGAGGAATTAAGGTGCGTGGGGATGCTGCCTTTGTTATTTATCCAAGGTGAGCAGGTACACTGCCTTTGTCTTTAGTTATTGTATATATGGGTGAGCGGGGATGCTGCCTATATGTTGATTTGATTGATGTTAGATACAGTTTTGTTTTTGTTTCATTAGCTAACTGCATTCAAGGGGTGAGTGGGAATGCTGCCCTTATGTCTTTTATGTTCCGATAAAGTTATGTTATTAAGCAATTTTATCACAATAAAGGTCGTCAAAGGTCTGTGGGTGTTTGTGTATTTATTAGGACTGTGACAAGTGAAGTTTGGCACAGACTAATTTGCCATGGGACTGTTTAATGTGGGATGGGGGGGGGGTACTGGGTGGTAGCTGTGCTAGGTTATTTAGGTGGCTGAGAAGGGTTAGGAAAGGGTTAAGTGAGTTGGGATTTGAAGGGAAGTGAGGTAGTGTGAGTGATGTTGCTTGAAGGGTTTTTGAAAGGAAATCCAGAGTGAATAGGCTCATTTTGGTGTGGTCTTGTTGCCCTCACTGCCCGACCCAATAGATTTTGGTTTGAGGTTTGTTGGGTGGAGAAGAGGGTCAGGACTGACCCTCTTCTGTTCCCCCTCTACAGGATGGTGGATGGAAAATTGGTAGTTGTGAGGAATTAAGGTGAGCAGGGACACTGCCTTTGTTGTTTATCCAAGGTGAGCGGGTACGCTGCCTTTGTCTTTAGTTATTTTATATATGGGTGAGCAGGGGACGCAGCCTGTATGTTGATTTGATTGATGTTTGATAGTTTCATTAGCTAACTGTATTCAGTGGGAACGCTGTCCTTATGTCTTTTATGTTCCAATAAAGTTATGTTATTAAGCAATTTTATCACAATAAAGGTCGCCAAATGTCTAAGTGTTTGTGTATTTATTAGGATCGTGACAACTGGAGAAGTAACCAAAATATTCTAACAGTTTTAGCTGTTTTTTTTTTCCCTCAGAAAGAGAATGTATGTTGTCTTTTTGGGTTTTTTTTCTCACAGTAATGCATTCTTCCATAGTGCATCTGTGCATCTACAGCATCAGATTTCTAGATGTCATCCAGTAATGGATAGCAGAGAAAAAGGTTACCTACTAACATGAAGTGAACTGCATGTCTTTATTAACTGAAAGTCAGTTTAAGTCCATTTTTATGATTTGCATTATGTAGTACTTTTGACGGTGACATTATGATTCACCAATACTGTTACCCACTTCAGATCAACAAGCAGTGATTTGTAGAATGGATTCAGATACAACAAAGAGGGATAAAGGTGAGAATACTGTTACGCTGTGCTCCAGTCATCCCCACAGAGCTCAGCAATGCCTGCCATACAAGCCTGTGTGTTCTCAGGGTGGTTTTCTTGCATGTAGTGCCATCCAGGCTATAAGCAGTACTTAAATTTGAAATATTGCACTAGTCTAACTTCTTTAAGTGTAGAATTATTCATTGCATTTATCTTCGTTTTAACACTGTAAGGTGCATTTTCTTTTCATTGTCTTTGTTGCTAGACGGCTTAGAAAACACCGCAACATCTTGTTTTAGATAGCTGCTGCATTAGTTTCTATAGCCTCTTGATTGCTGTCTAATTATTCTGTGTTTTTACATTAAGATGGCTTGGGACTACTCTTCTAGTTACAGGAAGGGGAGCCTGGTCTGACCGATTTGGAAATAACTCAGGAAGGCTTAAGTGTTTTGTTAGAAAGAGGCCTATTTAGTCCGTTTACATACTTTTCACCACCGTTATAAATTTGAAACATTTACACAACTCTGCTCGTTGCATTGCGGTGATTAGCAGTACCCTGTACAGACGCAGGCACTTTGAAGCTAATATTTCCTTATAAAATCACCTCTGTAACTGTACCCGGTAACTCAGTTGTACAAAGACCGACTACTTTGTCTGTGAGGAGCACTGCCCCTTGAATTTAGTTTTGCATTGTCTAGTCTTGTTTGTAATCTGAAAGGCAGCTAAGCTGTTAAGCCCTTCTGTAGTGTGCACACACACATATAAATAAATATAAAGTATATATCTGAGTTTATTTAAAATGATCAAATGACTCAAACGTCAACATTCAAAATGTTGACAAAATGTTGAAACACTGCTATATATGCACCAATGAATAACCTCAGTGAGTGCAAAATTAAAAAAAAAAGAAAAAAAGAAAGAGCCTTACCTGCACCTATTCATGTGTAGTGGGCTATGCCCCCACACCCCTTGCTAATTATATATAATAACTCCTAGATCACACAATGTTGGGAAAGGACATATTTCCCAACCCTGAGAATTCTCTGACACTGCACACCTGTTGACCATCTACTTAGCTGACCAAATTCTATTGACTAAGCAAATGTTAAACAAATCAATGTTTGACAAAGGTTATGACTCTCCTATCTCTCTTGTCTCTTTGTCTCTCTCTTTCTCTCGGTGTATATATATATATATATATATATATATATATATATATATATATATATATATATATATATGTGCATCCCTACACATCGTGTATACAAATATATTTACAAGACATGAGTAAGTTCAGCACCCCAAAAAAGGCATAGCTAGGATGGGGCAACAGGGGCAGATGCAAATGCTGGTCGGTCTGAAGTTTCTCACCAGCTTTCAGAAATGATAGCCAGTATTGCATTTGCAGTCTAAACTGAGGCACTTTAACACTCTTTGTGTCCATAAACTGAAGCCGCTGTTTGTTGTTTGTACACCCAAATGTTTCAGCATTAGCAAACAACTTCACTTATCTGTAAGTGAGTAAAAGATACATAGTCACATGAAAAGTTGTTATTCCCAACATTAATATTTCCTGCATTCAGTAATGTGTACTTTCCAAAAAAATTACACACCAATTTACTTAGTTTTACACAATTTGACGAAGTAGACTGCAGCCACACACACACACACATGCACCCACACATACATATGGCTGCAGTCTCCCTTGTTGAATGCTGATGTGGTTGACAAAGTACACTGAGTGCATTTTATGTCACATATTTACATGTTTACATCAACATTGGACATGAAAATGTAAAGTTTTTCATTTCAAATAGGTTTGCATGTGGGCAGGTAAACTTGGTTTTCCGAGTTAAGGTTAGAGAATGAGCTAGGGTAGGAGATAGCTTTAAGTGTGTGAGTGTGTGTGTGTGTGTGTGTGTGTGTGTGTGTGTGTGTGTGTGTGTGTGTGTGTGTGCGTATATATATATATATATATATACATTATATGTTGTGTGTGTGTGTGTGTGTGTGTGTGTGAGAGAGAGAGAGAGAGTGTGTGTGTGTGTGTGTGTGTGTGTGTGTGTGTGTGTATATATATATATATATATATATATATATATATATATATACATTATATGTTGTGTGTGTGTGTGTGTGTGTGTGTGTGTGTGTGTGTGTGTGTGTGAGTGTGAGTGTGTGTGCGTGTGTGTATGTGTGTGTGAGAGAGAGAGTGTGTGTGTGTGTGTGTGTGTGTGTGTTTACTTGCCTTGTTTAGTAATACTGGTAGAGTTAACACACGAGTAATGTGGACATTGGCTAAGAAAAACTTCAAATATTCACTTTAGGATGTTGCACATAAGCATACCATGAAGATTGTGCATAACTGATTAATATTAAGGGTCATTTCTGTGTTGAACATGGAAGTTCAAATTTTGTTTGGATTTGAACATGCTATGGGATTTTAATACTATTTGCCTGTGATATTAAAGGTTGGTGGGGGTGGGGGGCAGTGAGTGTTAATGTTTCTATTACAATATGATGAGGCACATTTCATCAGACAATTTATTGAGTGTAGTTTATGAAGGATTTGAATGCATTACTGAATATAATGATTAAAGGATAAAGATCTAGAACCAGTCTGTACTTTAACAGGTTTTGAATATTAACACACTTAAATGTCATACTTACTGCATTTATTTGAGTATTTTAAAATTTTGTAATAATATGTGAGTATTATCTTTTGAAGACTTCAAAATATGTGTCTGAGTCACTGGATTAAAAATGACTTTAGTACATGTTTAGGTGCATTGGACTTCCAGATGCTATACAAAGGTGAGTGAATGAGCTCTTAATTTGAAGGGTGTTACAAAGTATCAAGATGTCATTACATGGGTTGCTTCGGATAGTAATGTTTATATATTTATTCATTTATTTTTGTTTTCTTGGTGTCTGACCTTGCATACTTAAGTGGGAGGCTTGAATGTGCAGCTTGCTGAGAAGGAACAATTTTAAGTTCGAAGAAGTTATATTTTATGTGCTACGTTATGAATATTATGGGAGGAAAGCTATGAATGCATAATAAGAAGTACATTCTCTTTTTAAAATGAAAGTTCAGATATTGTATATATTATATGTTATGACAGATTATTTACAAATGGGTGACAGTTATATGCAAAACATGTTTTGAATATCTAGGCTATATATCAGAAAATATTTGTTATGCAAATAAATTGTTGTGCATGCTAAAAATCATCTGTACAATCATAAATGTGTTTGAGAAGCTAATAGTTGATAGGGTACTGCATTGTTAATACATAATACGTTTTTATGATTTTGTATTTCAGAGACAAGTGATCTGGTATGTGTTTTAATTCTGTAACAGAATTTCCAGGACAACTCATGAAGGAAATATTTTGATTGCTAAGGCATGAAATTGGAATTTGTGTGTGATAATTTTGAGGTGAGGCATGTAGGATTAAATGTTTTGAGTAGAAATTAAGTAAACACATTTAGTATAATTATCTTGTTGTTAATTTAGATTATGATCTACATGTTTTTTGGGTGTTCTGCATTTGAAGTACATTAAGGTGACTTGATATAAGTAACAGGTTTGAGGACATATACTGTGTCTCTTTAAATGGATTTATAAATAGCCAGTAGAGAACATTTAATTTTGGAGAGAGCAGTGACAGAATGGGATTATGATATTACTAAAGATGTGCGCACACATATAAGGATTAGTGATGAATAGGAACAGATAATGCTGTAGTTTTGGTGGTTGGGATAAATTGATACTTTTTATCATATTTTTCCTTTATTCTTTGTGTATCTGTTGTTATAGGTTAACATTATAAGCATACGTCTGACCCAGCTCTGTTAGAAATGCTATATCTGAAGAAATTCCAATCCCTCCGCACCACACGCTTCAGAGACCTCAGCCTCATTAACACAATCAACAAAACATGCTGGAGGACAGGTTAATAACCCAGAGACTGCCCGTCCTATGGAAGAGCCTTCCCTTTCATGTTAAGCAGAGCATCTCACTGGCCCTCTTCAAGAGAAATCTTGAGTGGAGGGGAAATAGAAAATTCACCCCAGGGATCACTCCAGTGGCATTACTTGACAGAGGCACTGGGAACTAATGTCAGGTGGCACAATGCCAGGGTAATCCCATGGGATAGGTTTGTAAAGGCTCCAGTGCCATTAGCCTAGTGCACAACTATGAACCTATATAATTGTCTGCGGTTATGTGAAATGAACTTCTAATTCCTAAATTGTAATAATTATTTTACATTCCGTGGATATTCTCCTAGAATACATGATATGTGCTAAAGGATTATTCCCCTGTGTGTCTACAGTAGTTCCTATGCATGCCACGTTATGACTTATGGCAGTCTTCTGAATATAAATTTAAGTGGCAAATTAACAAGCATAGGGTATGATGCTGGGTAATTGAAAGGTTACATTTTCCAAAGGGAGTGAAGCGTTATGCCATAATTTGCTATGCAAGTCATGTTCAGCTTATAAAGCAGGTTTGAGAGTGCAGGGAAATAGTTTACAAATATGTTTCTTTTGCATACAGATGTTCATTTTTCCTATTTGTTGTTTGTTATTCCCATTCATATTAATAAAGTTGATTTCTGTACCCTAAACAAATAGTAAAGGACAGGGTCTAAGCTGGTTGCCTAACATCTTAACTTCCCAAGACAGAAATGATTAGGAGAAAACAAGCCAGATCTACTGTCAGTCCTATCCCAATTCAACAATTCCACAACCATCACTACATCTCTTAGACTTGTAGCTATTCACGTTTTACTCACACATTCCAAAGCAGATGAAAACGGAACTGAATAATACATGAACTACTCCATTGTCAAGGAAAGTGATTTATGGCAAGAATTCTGCAGGTGATGTCTTTCCTTCAGGAAAGAAACAATCTCAAGGACAGCAACCAAAGTAAAGTCACAGCTACAAGGAACTGGTAGATAAACTTGATCCAATTTTACAGGATTAAATGATAACTTAACAGGGAATGCCATTGAACTTAATTGAGCTGGACAAGCAAGATGGCTCTTTTGATAGCTGGAGAAGTTTAGCAAAGGGCTAAAATATCTGAGCTTTGGCTGGCTAAGATCTACCTGCAGTCAACTGGACGTATAAACAAATTTAAGTACACTTTTATCTGCACTTTTTCATATAGTACTGCATTTTATTAATTTTTTTCACTGAATATTAACTGAATTAAAAATTGTGGTCTGTGTGTCTCTACAGTTAGTTCTCCACCTTTCCTCCCTGTTCTTGTTTTGGTGTTAATCTTGGTGGCTTTGAAATTGTCCGCCCCTCTTGTAGATTTGTATTTGGATACTCTTTCTGGGCTCATCTCATTTGCTCACTCAACTGAGTGCAGTGAGATTTTATTCTGATTTCATCCACTCCTACTAGTCCCATCTCTTCAGCTGTATCCACTGTGTACAAAGAGAGCATTTGGGAAGGACAACCCCTGTAGCCTCTTAATCCTGCTCTGTTCCCTCCCTCAAAAAAAAAAAAAATTGTGTGTATATATATATATATATATATATATATATATATATATATATATATATATACTTTATTCAGCAGTTCTTATTGTAACTGTCTTAGTTTGCTGTTCTGCTTGCTGTTATCTGTTCACTTGCTCTTACTCTGCACTTATTACTGCTTGTTAGTAACCTTCTAATTTACTGCCTTCTGCACTTGTTTTTAGTCATTTGTTAATTTAATTACATTTATTTAAACTGTATTTGCCATAATATTGCCACACACTCAAGTGTGCTAGCCTGCATTGCATTTGAATTGTATTTACTGCAGTTTTAGCTGCTTTTCTGTAAAAAAAAAAAAAAAAAAAAAAAAAAAAAAAAAAATTCTAAGCTTGTTTCCTGTCTTTCCTTTAACTAGTGTAGTCCCGATACAGACTTGCTGTATCCAGGACTGTTGGTAAGCTTCTGAGGCCCCAAGTATTTCTGTGTTGGAGGGAAGTCTTCTAGTTTATCAGTGGGAGTGGTAAGCACTAGGTAGCCTATCTACCACAAGATGAGTTGGTTTTGGCCCACAAATTGTAGCTTATTGACCATTTGGGCAGTTTTTCCATCTCTTTCAACTTTCTGGTTTAAAAGCCCACATTTGTGCTTGTTTCCTGCCTTTCTTGCAACTAGCCTAGTCCAGGTACAGATTTGCTGTATGCAGGACTGTGTGTAAGCTTCTGAGCCCTCAAGCCTTTCTCTGATGGAGGGAAGCCTTCTAGCTTGCTAGTGAGAGTGGTAAGTAATAGGTAGCCTATCTATCACAAGAGGAATGATTCCTGGCCCAGAAATTGTAGCTTATTGGCTGTTTGGGCATTTTTTCCATCTCTTTCAACTTTCTGGTTTAAAAGCCTGCATTTGCATGTGTTTCCCACCTTTCCTATAACTAGTCTAGTCCAGGTATGATGTATCCAGGACTGCTGGTAAGCTTCTGAGCCCCCCCCCCCAAGCCTTTCTGTGTTGGAGGGAAGCCTTCTAGCTTATCAGTGGGAGTGGTAAGAACTAGGTCTTTCTGTGTTTGAGGAAAGCCTTCTAGCTTATCAGTGGGAGTGGTAAGAACTAGGTAGCCTATCTACCACAAGAGGAGTTGTTTCTGGCCCAGAAACTGTAGTTTATTGGCTGTATGGGCAGTTTTTCCATATCTTTCAACTTTCTGGTTTAAAAGCCCACATTTGCGCTTGTTCCCCACCTTTCCTGTAACTAGTCTACTCCAGGCACAGATTTGCTGTATCCAGAACTGTCTGTAAGCTTCTGACCCCCCAAGCCTTTCTGTGTCGGAGGGAAGCCTTCTAGCTTATCAGTGGGAGTGGTAAGTACTAGGCAGCCTATCTACCACAAGAGGAGGGGTTTGTGGCCCAAAAATTGTAGTTTATTGACCATTATGGCAGTTTCTCCATCTCTTTTAACTTTCTGGTTTAAAAGCTTACATCTGCACTTGTTTCCCACCTTTCCTGTAACTAATCTAGTCCAAATACAGATTTGCTGTATCCAGGACCGTTTGTAAGGTTATGAGCAGTGCCAATGTCTGTTCTTCAATTTTTCCCTTAGATCTGCTACTTCTCTCCTCTCCTGCATTTTTACTAGCGTGTTAGTTTAGCACTTTACCAGATTTCTTGTAGCAATTATTGTAGTACACAAAAGTGCTACCAGCACTAAATGTTCTACAAGGAAACAGCTCCAGTACTTATTATTAATGCCCACCCCTCCAGGCATGTCTAAAGGTCAGTTCCCTGTGCTTTCCCCTATTAACCTGGAGAACTTTGGCATCCTGAGGCAATGTAGCAACTGCCTCATGTACACTGACAACCCTCTCATCTTACCCTGCAACACTCAGATTTGTGAGAAATGCATTTATATATCCAAACTGGAAGCCACGCACTCTCAGCCAAGACCAGAATAGCTGGTCAAGAGGAGAAGTTCAACACTTGCATCACACCACATGGAACACATAACCCTCCAAAATACACACCAGTATTGCCTTCACATAAAAACACAAACCACACACCCTCCTTTGCAGTGGTTCTCAATAAAATTCTAACCAAACAGCAGAGACCACCAAGGCAGAAATCCACTTGACCACCACAACACAACACTAATCATGAGACACATAACTCTCCTAAACAGTGTGCCTCTCAACCAAAGCCCACTGAGGCAAAACAGCATGCCCAACACACTAGTCATAGGTGACTCGATAGTCAGGCACACTTATGTCCCACTCACTAGGTTGAATAAGGAGAAAGTAACAGTCAGCTGCCTGTCAGGTGCCAGGATCTGCCACATAACGCACACACTCAGGTCCCTCAACAACAGGTACAAATATGACTCTGCCATTGTACATGTGGGTGTGAATGACCTAAGACGTACCTCCCTGGGCTACATGAAAAGTGACATGGAGGAGCTCTCGGATTATTTAGCTCAAGTGGGTATGACCCTAGCCCTGAGCAGCTTCCTACCATCACCTAGAATGATACCACAGTACAAGCAAAAAATGTTTGATTTCAACAACTGGTTAAGTTTCTGGTGTCATTCTGAGGGGATCCAGTATCTGGGTGCGATGACATGATTGACAGACATCAATGCTTTGCCAGAGATGGCCTGCATCTGTCACCCCTGGGGATCCGGATACTGGCCAAGGCTCTTGCCACCCCTATAGTGCCTTTTTTAGGTGGTGTTCCAAAGACCAAATTACCACCATAACAGCTACAAATAAATGCAATATGAGGGTCATGCTGCTCAACGCTAGAGATCTAAATCTCAAAATGCACATGCTCAAGGCACTCCTTAAAATGGAGAACATCAACATTTGTGCTGTAACAGAGACCTGGTTCAAGGCAGCAGAAAGCACCCCTGTAGTACCAGGCTACAACTCATTCCACACCTTCCGGCCCAGAACTTGGACCGAAGCTCCAAAGGCAGTGGTGTTTCCATATTCATAAAGGATGCGCACATCTCCAGACTGGTAGCCTAACATAACGTATCTGAGATATTTCAGGTGCAGCTAACATTGGGTAAGACAGCAATTCAGGTTGTAGCCTGCTATAGGTCCCCAACCATGTCCCAAGATTCACACTCCACATTCCTAAGCAGCCTGGAGATTATTAGGGTCCAACCTAACACTCTCATACTGGGCGACTTTGACTAGCCCTCCATTAACTGGGAAAACTACTCATGTAGCAATACACTTGCCCAATGTTTCCTGGAGTTCATTAATTCCAATGCCCTGGAACAACTCATTCTTACCCCCACTAGAGGTTGCAACATCCTTGACCTGGTCATTACTAACATGGGCAACCATTGCTCTACACCAGTAGTCAACTCCTCCCTGGTTAGATCTGATCACAAGCTAATCACCTTGGAAATCCACATCCCTCCCACCCCCCCAACAAAGATAATTACCATGAAAAACTTCTCCAAAGCTAACTTTGGGCTCCTACTCCTGACTAACGTCTTCATGGCACCCATGCAAATGGAGAATAGTTGCATGACCCCCATATCATACACCAATGCACTGTATGAACATCTGCACAAATGCATGGATCTCGCCATACCCAATAGAACTAAGATGCTCTCCTCAAAAAAAGGAAGCCAATCTGGTGGTCCCCTGCCATAAACAAACTCTACAACAGAAGGCGGAAACTGATGCGGAATAAGGTGACCTCTCAAGACTGGAAAAACTCCCTTATTAGCCTCAGCAAAAGGTAGAGATCCCTCATCAAATCCTCTAAAGCTAGCTATCAAAACAGAATTGCAGCAGATAGTAAAGACAACCACAAGGCCTTCTATAGTTATGTAAAGAATCTCTATGGCAATACCCAGATTTGCTCTGAGCTACTGCACAATAGTATCTCCTATACCAAGCCAACAGATATTGCAAATATACTGGCAAACAAATTCAGTGATAACTTTACCCCCCCCCCAAAAGGACCAATCACAATACCAGTAGATTGCCAGGCACCCAGTATTACTGCTGCACAGGTTAAAACAACACTGTCCAAGGCCAAGAATACAGCTTCTATGGGACCTGACAGTATCCCTGGCTGTGTTCTACATATACTACAGAGTGAACTGGCACCTCACCTGTGTGCCCTGTTCGATCACAGCCTCACCTCAGGCTTTGTCCCAACAGAATGGCGCACTGCTACAGTCATCCCTCTCCACAAAGGAGGAGAGACTACAGACCCAGGGAACTATCGCCCCCATTAGCCTGACGTGTCTGATATGCAAAGCTATGGAACGCATTATCATGGACCTAATAAACAAGGATATAGGGAATCTCCAGACTCTGGATCCTGCACAGTTTGGCTTTGTGAAGGGTAGGTTAACTTCTTTGAGTCAGTCACCAGAGATGTGGATGAAGGTTAGATGGTTCATACAGGCTACCTTGATCTGGCCAAGGCTGTTGATACCATTACCCACTCAGGAATCATAGAAAAACTCACTAAGCTAGGCATCAACCCCTATATCACTAGGTGGGTTGCAAACTGGCTCACAGATAGAACCCATGGTGTGAAAGTAGCTGACTCCAAATCAGACTGCCGAACAGTCATGAGTCGAGTCCCACGGGGTTCAGTCCTGGGTCCTCTCTTGTTTGGTATCTACTTCTGTGAAGTCCAGGCCAACATGAAGAGACTCTGGCTGACAAAGTTTGCAGATGACTGCAAGTTGGAAGCTATTATTAACTCCCCAAGTGATGCTGACATCCTACAGAAAGGTCTCAATGAGAACAATGACTGGTGTCAAAACCATGGCCTTAATCTCAGTGCCAAAAAAATGTGTCTTCAACCCCTTTGGGAAAAAACTGGTTCCGTTGAATTATCACACTGATGGTAGTCCACTGAACACAGAAGGTGTTATAAGAGATCTGGGAGTACAGATTGACAGCAACCTCTCTTTTGACCACCACATTGACACTGTGGTCAGAAAGTCCTTCTATGTGGCACATCCCATTACTAAGGGTTTTGCATCCAGGAAGAAAGAGGTCATTGTCTCCCTCTACTCTTCCCTCATTAGGCCAGTCATTGAGTACAACGCCCCATTTTGCATGTACCTCACTAGACACCTGCAACAACTGGAGAGGCCGCAAAATTCTCTTACAAAGAGGATCCTAGGCCTTAAACACTTGTCCTATATGGACAGACTCAAAAGACTCCAACTATTATCTGTCTCATATTGTCTACTTAGAGGCGATCTCTGCTTGACTTACAAAGCCATGTCTGACCCAGCTCTGTTAGAAATGCTACATCTAAAGAAATCCCAATCCCTCCGCAGCACACTCTTCAGAGACCTCAACCTCATTACCACAATCAGCAGAACATGCTTGGAGGGACAGGTTCATAACCCAGAGACTGCCTATGCTATGGAATACACTTCCCATACATGTCAAGCAGAGCACCTCACTGGCCGTCTTCAAGAGAAATCTTGATGAGTGGATGGGAAATAAAAATTTCACCCCGGGGATCACTCCAGTGGCTCTACTCAACAGAGGCACAAGGAACTAAGGTCTAGTGGCGCTATGCCAGGGTAGTCCTATGGGCTAGGCTTGTAAAGGCTCCAGGGCCATTAGCCTAGAACACACCTATGAATGAGTTTAAGAAACTGGATTACCTGACTAACTGAGTGGTGGGATAGATAGAATTTTGGTCAGAAGAACAATTTCAAGAATAAGGAAATTGATTATGATGTGTCACAGTGAATAAGTCTTGATGTGCTTGTTTCAGATATATCACTAATAACAGAGAAGGCAATTAACCTCTTTACTAATGAGCTAAAATAGGTGCAGCAATTCAGGATAGGTAAATAATAGTACAGTAGGAGAGGGAAATGTGGAATACAGAGGCATGTGTACGAGTGATAATAGGTGAAAGGATGAGGGAGAAGTAGGCAGGGTTTGTAAGATAATGCTAAATGCATATACCATGAGAATAACATGATGCCGGTGTCATTCTGCCAGTGAGCAAATGTAATGAAATTTACATTAATGGGGCCCACCTGCAGGAATGTCTGAAGTGAAATGAATCTTTGTAGGCTACCTCTGAATGACCGTTTCTTAGCCAGTAGACCAGCAGTCAGTGATTGGACTCTAGTATCATGCCAAAAGTAGTCTAAGCAGCCCCGTCATATATATTTGAAGAAAATGCAGAGTGTGATGAGACAATGCAGGTGTAGGCCATTTTAGCATGTACACCAGTTTTCATTAACATGATGAGTTTTGTAATGATACTAGTACTAAATTATTAACTTGATGGCCTGTACTGCCAAGACAAAAATGGCACTAAATCTGCTACAGACTAATTATTTACATGGTAGCACAGTCACCGCAATGTTTTACCTCATGGCCTATCTTATGTTCTTAAAGGCAAGACATATAAGATAAATGGAGTATTATTACAGGCTTTCAGATTTCATGTTTCTGTTCACTAGCAAATTATCACCTTATTAAAAATAGGAAAAACTTTAATAACCAAAATGACCCTAGATGCCAAGTGACTGAAGAATATATGAAGAAATGAAGGGCCTACATTATTTCATCTTTTCTGAGCATATTTATTTTTCTCACTTCCTTTGGCAAGATGTCTTATTTTGGTTTCCACAGTTTTTGTACTCTCACTTTACACTTTTATTCCTAATTATTAAAGTTAATTTTTGGACCACTTTGTAGGGACTTTTAAACACCTTTGATTACTAAAACAGCATTTCAACAAAAGCTGCACCAACATGAAACAACCACTTTTAAGAACCAGCTCTTTTTACCTTGTTCTAGACCCTTTTGTCATGATTTTCCAGCAGCTTTGAAGAAGATATCTCATTATATTTCTTAAGAGATGACAGAAGATTTTCCTTAGCAAGCAAATGCTTCAGGTTTTATCATTATTGCACAAAATATTTATATAATACATTCTCTGCATAGATTTTCTTGTTATATTGAATAAGCTATGCAAAGCAAATCAATAATATTTCAGATTTTGTAGATTTGCTATGATACCTATTTTTTTATATTTTCCTTCCCATTTTGAAGGCAAAATTCAACCGAAAGACCTGTTGAATGTCATTATAAATACAATGAATCCCATCACACGCATAAGCATGCACACACATTATCTCTATCTATATCTATATCTATATCTATATATATATATATATATATATATATATATATATATATATATATATATATATATATATATATATATATGTACATATATTAACAGACTTAATTTTGTTTTGTTTATTTCACCTGCTGAGTTCTGATATTCATTTTCAGCTGCCAGCAGTCAATATTAGCTATTCTAAACATTCAGCTCCATATCAATACCGCAGTTATAATTTTATCCATCAGATAAATACAAGAGCCTCATGTATCCATTTTAACTTCATAGAGACACACTTCATATCCAATTCATACCCCAGAAGCAGTGTATTTATTTATCTGTTTTTTAGTTATTTTGTTTATTTGTTTTAATTCACAGATGGTTTGAAACTTCTGAACTCATATCTAAACTTCAGGTGGGCAAGTGTTGCCTCCTTTCTTGAATGTCTGGATTGTTTGCACCATGTTAACATATCATTTAACCACTGCCACCATGGTATTGCTTTCATATTTCCAGTCATTCTGACTGCTGCTGTACTGGCCATAAATCTGTACATCAAACCATTTTCTTGTTGCCATAATGGTGTCATTCTTCTAAGTACTATTAGGGTTGCTTGAAGTTTAAGATATTAAAATGAATGCTGATATTTGATTTGATAGTAACTGAAATTCTAAGTATTGAAAAAATCTTGTCCAAGACAAAGGGTTGTAGAACTGGCTGTTGTGAATTCCCCAAATGGGAATTTGGAATAACTCATCTTTAAGTGCAAATAATCCCTCTTGCAAATTGTTTTGTGAAAGTCTACACTAATACTTTTTATGACTGTTTTTGGTAATTATGACCTTTAGGCAAATACACATTGGTTTTGCTTGGTGGCAGTTTGACAAAATAAAAAGGCTTCTAATATTTTTCACATCATGTGATACTTGCTTGAGAACTAGAGCTTTTGCATAAGTATGGCTTTTGTTCTTGCAGTGCCGGAATGTTCAAAATAAGAAATGTCTACACACATTTTCTTTAGTTCTTTTACTAATTATGAGTCTAGGCACTTTCAATAAAACCTTAATTTGAGATGGGAGTGCTATTCATCTTTACACTTTTCATTTCTTTTTACAGCTGTGATATCTTTCAGAAATTACCATTAGTGTTTCTTTTAATAACCTCAACACCTGAGTCATCCTTTTTCCCTTTGCAATTTACTTGTCATTGCAGAATTATTTTCCTGCACTAATGCTGTTTCTTTGTCTCTGCTTCCCTTCCCTCCATTATCACAGTGCTTGGAACTGTATGATCAGCAGTCATTTTCCATACTCCTCTATCAATTAGTCATGCCTGTCTGCAATATCTACAGTGACTGCCATATCCCTAGGTATGCAATTAATAATGTTTTCATTTCATTACTTTTAATGTTCTTTAAAGTGACGTAGCTTGTAGCTATAACCACAGTGGCAATTTTGTAATCATAGATTCAACAGAGGTTTTGATTTACAGGTGTTAAATATTAAAAGCAGTGGTTTGTGATCACTAATTAGTGTAAGTTCTTGTTAAAGCAGTATATATAAATTTGTTCTCAGGACAGCAGTTTTTATCTATGTTGCAAATATATTTTCTTTGCATCTGAAAATAATGTTAGTATAGGCTACCATTTTTTTATTGCTGTCTTGCAAATGGGTCGGTATAGTCACCAGAGCCATATACATGGCATTGGCTTCTTGTCATTCTTGAACACTCTGCAAAGCACAACACTGTTTCTGAAATAAATACTTATTCTAACTTTACTGCTGCCCTCTGGTGTCTCATAGACCATTTAAATTGTGCATCATATTTATTAATCGGTTTGTGGTGTTATTAAAGTCATCTATAAATCATGTTTTGGAGGCTGTAATGCCTTCAGCCTTCTTAATTCCATGGTATTAGCTTGTGCTCAGATGCCATATGTGATTTCCATTTTAACTGAGGATCATGTAATTCCTCTTCCTGCAGAAATGAAATTGTGGATCTCAAGCACAATTATATCATATTCATACTTCTTTTCACATTTATCCAATTATTTTTCAACTAAAATGTCTGTTTTAGTAGGAGGTAGGGAATATGTTTATTTAGTTAGAATTTTTTGATTGGTTGTTGTATGTTTTTAAAAAGGGGAAAGTTGAAGTGTATTCTTTGTCTGATGAAGCAGTAGTGATTACTGTGAAAGTGCTCACAATAAACTTGTATTACTTGAACATTTTGGACTGTTTTGTGCTGTATAGCTATGTATGCTTAAAGCTGTTGCTGTGGTTTGGTTCACATTCCTACTTTTTGCTATATTATTTATTTAGTTGTTTGACTGATTTATTGTTTGTTTGAAGTTTAATAATTGAGTAAGTAGACTGTACAATTATAAGCCACAAGTGTATTATGCATTAAAAATACATATCTAAAGTAAATGCACATTGAAAAGTGGTTGCAAGAAACAATATTCATAATATTTCAAGCAATCTGGAAATATGTATGATAATTACAATACTTACAGGGTACAGTTCTCTTAACAGAGTGATATGTATATGTAGTAAGCCTACAAGCATACACATACAGCAACTTATACAGTGCTGTACGAGCAATTGCAGTTTCTTCATGAAGACGTTCCTTCAATCTATCCCAGAGTGCATCCAATGTTATTTAGGAATGCATTTCTCTAGGTTCTTGTACTGGCCTGGGTTTAGTGAAGGCTCTTTCTCCTTTGGTAGTACCAAAATATGGTCTCGTCAAAGTAATAGCATCATCCTGGCTTTCACTCAATGAGTACAATGGCTCTCTTATTTATAAGGGTGATTTTAGTGCTGGGAATTGACCCAGCATGATAATATCCAACAATTCAGTGCTGAATAGCCTAGTAGTTTGCCTAGTGATAGGTAGTAAATTAAATATATTTAAAGATGTCACAGCAGAAGGAATGAATGTTGGTAAAAAAATATAAAACAATGTATTTTATTTTATAGTACCTAAAGTTTTTTGAAGGTTTGTGTTAAAATTAACGTACTAATAAATTTAGGGCATAATATTTTCAAATGTGTTACCATGTTCATCTATGTTGGAATATAAATTATGATTTCAGCAGTGATTTTTTTCTTTTCAATTTTCTTATTCCTTTTTTAAATATGATATATAATGGACTTGAATATACCTCATACAAAACTCAGACCAAAGGTCACTTTCTTGTATGTTTTAGACCAGTATGTATGTAAAAAACACTATACAAATTTTGTAGTCTAATTGTAATTCAAGGTGACAATATTCAAATATCAAACTTAGTGTCCAAAATACTTTTGTTCCACTCAGTTAAGTGATAATATAATCTACCCTAAGATACAAATTTCACTAGCACTGTACAACTGTATTTGCTTCCATAATGTCAAGTCGATCCAAATTTCACCATCACTGTAAAACAGTATTTGATTCCATAATGTCAGTCAGTATCTATATTTTGTTTTTTCAGGTGTCTGTGATGCGCATATCACAAAAATCATGGCATAGGCCCTATAGCCTACTAAATTATGATTTTTATTTAATTTCTTTAATTATTCATCCAATTTATTTCTTGTCTAGAAGGATAATTATGCTTGTTGCAAGGCCAGTGGTATGTTTCTGTACAGATGGAACTTAACTTTATATTTTGTCAGATTCACTATTCTTTCATACAAATTACAATACATTGTAATAGGATGCTAAGTATATTACTTTTATTTATGGCACAGAGTCACCATTCATTATCTTGATTATAGCCAGTCATTTGGCAGTAAAACAAACCAAAAGTTTGGTCTGAGTCTCTTATAGTACACTGAAAATTAATTTTCTTGCTTTAACATCTCCCAGGACCATGCTTACACTTATCAAGGGTGCCAGAGCTTGTCAGACATTTGGGATGCATGGCTAGGCTTAAAAAGACCCTTGTGGTCATTAGCCTAGTAAACACCTGTGAACCTATAAACAGTTACTTTTGAATGTTGCCTGAATAACAGAGAATAATGTTTACTATATTTTTTGTGGCAAATGGAAAACATTGCTTGTTATTATTCTTACTTTGGTGTCAGTGTCTATTAACATTTTTATTTTCATGCTTGTTATTTTAATAGTTTACTGAATTCTTGTTTTGTTTTTATATTTGATTAAGTTGTGCACTCACTCATGCTCATCAGCGATACCGATATTTCATGTCACATTCTTTTAAGCCCTAACCTATGCCAACATTCTATACACACTCCGAGTGTATTTACAATGTTTTTTCCTATATCACTGCTTATCTCTTACAGTGAAATAGTTTAACTTTGTATACTTTGTACAATATTTCTTCTCTTTCACACTGTCCTCTGACTATTAGCATCCAGAATATCTACACACTGAGTTGTTTAATTTATTTTGATTACTGAATTCATACACCTGGTTTGTAATTCATTTTCTTTTAGGAATTCATTTTTAACATGTGATCCCTATTTCCACTTCTTGTAACTGGTAATCACTTTTTTCTTGATATATTTTGTTATCTTGACCAGTATTATACATGATACTAGGGAATTTGAGTGACCTTGCAGGAAAAAGGATACTTGGGGAATAAACTCTTGTCCTCACAACACATTTTTCTCCATTATTTATTTTATCTTTGAAGATTCATATTTCCATACAAGAGCCTTTATTTTTATTTTGTTACTGATCATGTGGGCCTCCCCACCTTGATCATCATGTCCTTCCTTCACTCTTGTGATTTGATCACTCCTCCTCTTGCTGGCTTTAATCATTCTAGCAGATGGTGGAAGAAACAAGTTGAGCTTTACAAATTACGTTTTTCATTATCAGAAATGCCAATCACTCTATAGGCAGCACATTCCTCTTTTATGCTTGAAGGTCACTAGGATTAGGATTCTATTTCCTTCCCAGGGCTTTGGTGTCATTTTCTATCACTGAAAATACAGAGCAGTATTAGGTCATGCTGTACTCTTGAATATGCCATACTTTGGATAAGACATTATAACAAGTGTCCTATCTGCAGGAGTTGGTGATAGCTCAGTGGATATAAAACATCCTATGGTACCTACCAAAAAGTAGAGTTTGTTTATTTTATTTGAAAATAAAACACAAAATTTAACACAAAAACAACTCTCTTGGGATTAAGCTCAGTAGCATAACACAAGGTTTGTATGAAGGAAGACATTGATTCAGTTACCAGTAATTGAATATACTCATGTCTTGTACGTAGTTCAGAAGATTAACTTATGAGCTGGTTCCTGCAGTCCATGGCTTGATTCCTGCCACATGCCTTTGCCTTCTGTGTGACCTTGAGCAAGTCACTTAACCAGACAGTGCTCTGAGTCAACTCTGAAATTGGCCTAGGCTCCTCAATGGTCTCTTGGACTGCATCATTAGTGAATACCTATGAATTCTTCTTGATGAAATTCAGAGAAAACAATCGGAATATTTTGGCATATCAAAAAACCCATTTTTGCTATACAATACCTAAAAATATTGCCAACCATGCTTTCAAAATAAACACGTCAATGACAATGGTTTATATTCTGACAACAAATGTTTATCCTTTTACTGCATAAAAAGATAATTGTTGTTAAACTCAGATAAGTTAGACATATGTGTCTTATTGCTAGCTTAAATTTTGTACCTTTAATTATGTGTTAGGAATGACAGTTTCTACAATGTGGGGCATCCTTACTGTCCTTCAGTCAGACATTAAATCTAGCATTAGTTTGATTTTCCAAAGGAATTTGGATTCATCATTCTTAACAAAGGTGCCCCCCCCAGTCTGACTCATTTTCCATCATTCTAAAATTTACAGATAGTATTCTGAAAGCTATTAACAGGAAAATCATTCTACATACATTCAGTCAGTCTGAGTAAATGCAAAACAATAATAATAATTATAAAATATATCACTGACCCCATTGTTGTACAACAATCATCTCTTAATGAGGTTTAATCTTTTACCCCCTAAATACGTACATAAAGACTGGTAGGAAACAAATTACCCTTTCACATAATTTCTTAAAATTAAAATTTATAATTTAATAAAAATGGTTTATTTAAGAAAACATTCCATTCTCAGTTCAGCAATCAGTTCCATCTAGCAAAATAAACATATATACAGAGTGACAGGCAACAGTTATGGGCAATTCTTTTGCCCTCTCTTGTCTAACTCTATCACACTGTTCTCACTATTCGGTCATGTGGTTTAACTTTTAAAAATACCAGGGCCAACTTTGTTTATTTTGTAATTATTGTTATGTACTTAATTACACTTTCATGTTGCTTTTTGCTTTTGTAGCTTTGTACAATGCTAATCTAATTAATGTGTGTTCAATTTGATAGTTAAATTCTGTATTGTATGTATGGAGCTTTTCTGCCCCCGGCATCTGCTGAAAAATGGCACTGGCCCAGTCAGACATCTCCCAGTAAACAAATGAAATAAATAAATAAAATAAATAAAAATTCTCTCAAACAATACATTTTTTTTCATATTTTAAAAATGTAATTTCATTATTAATAAGCTCATCATGAGAATTCAAAACAGCCTCTAAAATGTAAAAGCTTGTAGTGATGCAAAATCCCCAGGATATCATCAAACTTAAATATTTTGTACTTTTTTTAATTAATATAAAGAAGAAAATGAGAAGGTACTGTTACAGTCTACACAATACTGAATTAAAGTGCCACAGTGATTCCCCATAAAGGATGATATTTGGTGCATAATACAAATCAACAAAAAATCAACTTGAGTCAAAAAGCCTAATTTCTGTTTGCAGCTCAGTGACTCCCAAAAACTCATAGTTCAAAGATCGAGCTAAAAGTACACCACTGGTTTACCACTGTCTGTATCAAAGTGTTTTCTCCTTTATGACCATATATTGCTAGAATCAGTCCTGCCTTATGATATATACTGTACATACACTTCACCTAACCCTTATTATTGACAACAAACATAACATGTTATCAAAGTTATGGTTTGAGCTAATATCCCAGAGAAAACATTTTCAAGAGTCTACGTGAAATCACTTAAAGTAATCATTAACTATCAGTACAATAAAACCCATACATCTCTTAATTATGTGACAACAAAAATCTTTTGAATTGTTGCTCTTAACCTCTTCTGAAGCTTTTAAAGGCACAAGTTTGTAATCATAATTTAGGAGTGCAGTAAGTCTTCAGTCATTTAATTTGGTTGTATTCTGCATTTTACAGATTATCTTCCATAGTGGCTTTTGATAATAAAGAATGTATCCCTAGGATTAAAGTTCCATTAATTGAAAACTGCTGACATGCATGTCAAATGAGAATTATATGACCTCTTATAAAACTCATAAAATAAGTCATTTTCACTTGATATAGAATGACTAGCCATTATCCTTAATCCCAATTAAACTTGGTAAAATAATATTTTCTTTTCCCACATCGTTGCAATCATATGCATGTAACATTTCAGGACAACGTCCAGTAATAAGTTTATTTTTCATAAGTGTTGCCCCAGAAATGGTTTAGTAAATGCATATGTATTGATTTCTTTAACTTTTACTGCACCAAATTGCACCAGAACTCTAAAGTCCACACTAAAATGCTGCCATTCTATCCTGTTCAGTATTAGATCCATTAATCACAGTTTGTTATAAATACAATCACATTTAAGCAATTAACATTAAGAAATAGGATTTGAAGTAACCTACCTATCCTTTCACCCCATGGAGGATTTAGACAGGAATCACAATAAGTACACCTCTATGCACATGTGACTTTAGACTTCTCCTATTCAGCAACTGCACTAACATGGTGCTGCATGGTGCACTGGCAAGAAGATGCACAGCAGCACCTCATAGGGCAGGCCCAATGGCAGAGCTGAATGCTAATGAGGTAGTACAGAGGATAGGCATATGCTAAATACTCACATGCTCTCCCTCTCCTGGAACTGCCTCCAGGCAGGTATCTACATGCAAGTGATTTAAAAATTTACTTGGCCATGTAGCACAGCATGGCCATCCCTACTTCACTGTGGTACTGAATATGATCAAAAGACCATATTCAACTACCTTCCATGACCATGGTATGGGGATCGGATGGTAGGTGGAGCCACTAGACACCAGGGACACATTTAGCTTAACAGCTTCAGCACTGGCATCAATGTTGGGATGGGCAGGCATGAGGAACCATGGAAGCAGTATAGTTACATGCTACAATGGCACAAACATCACTACAGGAATCAGGGGGTGAGAGGGCTCAATGGTCACTCAGATAGTACCATAACAGAACTTACTGTAACAAGGTGATCAGGGTAGAAGCATGACCCTGGACATCAAGGTATACTATGTACATGCAATGATGGCACTTCAGTTATTGCAGGGATTAGGAGTGGGGGAAAAGCACTAGTTACCAGGGATTCTAGAAATGTGCCATAATGGCTCATAAACTATTGTGGTGAACGTGAATTGGAAGGAACCATGGGAGAAAGTACAAGTCTGGGGGACAGAAATGAAGACTGTGGTGTATGTGTGTGTGTGTGTGTGTGTGTGTGTGTGTGTGTGTGTGTGTGTGTGTGTGTGTGTGTGTGTGTGTGTTTGTGCAAGATGTAGCTTACTACCATGAATTTCAAATCAGCGATCATGTAACTATGATTTGGAGACATACAAATTAAGCAAGTATAAGGTCTTACCTTGTCATGGCTAACACATCTGTTAATAACTAATTAGCTCTTTGTAGAAGTAAGATCTTTGTAACATGAACTATACAGCTCATGCTAGAATGCTAGACCCTTTAAAGAATATTTGGGTTATATTTTCCCATTCATTTTCATTTTTTTTTTTGAAAATCATCAACTTTTTCCATGCATGATAAACCCCCTTTATCAATGGTAGTGGTTATTAAGGCAGAAAGTCTATTTTCCATTCTATTAATCTACTGCAATATTACCCTCATCAATTGGATTAGGAGACAGGAGTAAAAGACGTTTTTACAAATCAGATATGTGAGAAGGAATATTAATTCCAGAACCTCAAACTTATATATCAGGTTATTAACACAGGTTTACTGTGTTAAGTAGTTTCAGTTCAAAAATATTCAACACTATCACATTTTGTTCATAGCTTTCCAAATTTTCATTATGAAAAGCCACAGCTGATTAAAGTGGATTATTCAATATACACATTTCATTTTGCACTACCATGGTTTCTGCATATATGTTCACATTTCTTTTGGTCATTTTCACTTTCTAAAAATATGGACACCTTTAGTCCATTCATTAGAAATAACTTAGGAAGTGTAATCTTTGTCTTCTGAAATGCCAGAAATGCCCCCCCAACACACACAGAAACAAATTGTTATGCCAAGTAAAAAGAACTATAATTCTGCTGGAACCAAGAAATAATTTACTATCTAAATAAACCAACTGTCTATTTTGAATATTTAGAATATTTAATTCAATAAAAGGCATCTCCCAGTCCACAAGCACCATCTGTTAAAAATGTTTTCTGAAATGTGTAAATATAAACTTCTTTTGTGACTTTTAACATCTATCTCATAACCAGGTTGTCCCTAAACAAAATCTGCTCTTAGAGATGCCACTTGAGATGCAAGTCATATTTTGTTGAAAACACTGTTAAAAGTTTCTGCTGCATTCCTTCCTAAGTTTTACAACTTATGTTATATAGTGGTTTTGACAGTAAATGCAACAAACACAGACTTGAGGAGTTTCTATTACCAAAGGAGCAAAAACTGTACCCCAATTTTTATACCTATCAATTAGGATCCCATCTTTATCTAATAAAATCATTAAAGAAAATTGCTTTGATCCACAGAAGTAATAAAAAATGATTTGCTTACCATTTCTAGCCTAGATATTGTCCATACAGCTTATACAGAGCAGGAAGCTCAAAATGTCTCTAAAGATCATACTTTTAGGTCACAAGGACTTCTAAAAATTCATGAAGTTGTCAAAACTATGCCTGCATATAGCATCAATTAAAAATGTATCACATGAGAAATACCCTGCAACTCAGTTCAATACAGAACCAGATCATGGTTATCAGAAAATGTTTCAGTCTCCTCAAAATCAGAACTATTTTAGATCTTAGTCATATTCCCCACATACAAAATCCAGTTCTGTTTCACATAGAAGGTAATGTTTCTTTGTTTAGCATTAGCCAAGTCAGCATATAGTCACCTGACAGCATTACTGCTTGAATATCTTCCTTCTGCCACACTATTGCACAATATTACACACTGCACTATATACCTCAACAGGAAGGGATGAGGGCAGTTTCACCAGTGCTACAGCCAATTGTCCCATATTCACTATAAATATTTCAGAAAATAGTCAAAACTATCCATATAAAAGACTTTAATGGAATCTTAATGCTGCAAATTTGTGTGATAAAACAGATAACCAGTTAATTTTATATAAATAATAACAAATAATTAACCAATCACAGTAAGGCAGCTCAAGGCATATATAAATTTAACCCATAAGGTGCCAATTTTTTAAAACATAATAAATTTAGCTTCCACTTTTTCTAACATTATATTTTGATGCTCTTTAGATATTATTTTTTTTCTTTTTCTTCAGTTTGTGGGTTTTAATGGATCTGATATTTTATTGTATCTTCTTAGGAAGGTACATTAAAGTAATTCATACAAGACACAAAGATGCAGGAATCATAAGGATCACAATTTGAAAGTGAACTGTTTTCTGATTATTAAATAAACTTGATCCAGGTCTAGATATGGAGAGAAAAAAATGTTATGTGGAGCTGTTCAATAACACGCACACATACACACACACACACACACACACACACACACACACACACACACACACACACACACACACACACCCACAGATGCATACACGTGCACACACACACACACACACACACACACACACACACACACACACACACACACACACACACACACACCTTCTTCTTCTTTCGGCTTTTCCCAGTTAGGGGTCGCCACAGTGGATCACCTTGTCCACTCTTGATTGGCAGTGGAGTTTTATGGTGTTGAGTTGCCAACCCGGCGCCCAACCTTCCACAGAAGGCACCCACATGCACACACTCACACCTAGGGCCAATTTAGAGTGTCCAATCCACCTGAAGCATGTCTTTGGGATGTGGGAGGAAACTGAAGCACCCAGAGGAAACCCACGCAACCACAGGGAGGACATGCAGACTCTGCACAGAAGGCACCCTAGCCGAGGATCGAACCAGAGAACCTCTTGCTGTGAGGTGGCAATGCTAACCACTGCACCACCGTGGCCACCGTACAGACACACCCTCAACAAAAATTTGAAAAATACCACTAACAGATTTTAAAAATGATATCTTTTTTGGTTAATTTTTGTGTATCTACCACTTCAGCCATCAAGTTAATGTAGACCTCAGATGTTGGTAATCAGTCTGTGGTTTCAGCAATTATTTTTTGATAAGGCATTCTCATCACACAGCCAACTCCTTAGGAACTGAACCTATGAATCACATTCATTGCTTCTGAACTGCATTGAAGGTTCCAGTTCCCTGCACTATAGAGCCAGCAAGGGCCCATATGCTGTTCACAGAAAGCTTTCAGAATGAATTACAAGATAAAATGCTGTACATTATTGATGCTACTAATTATTAAAAGGGTCACTGTATATGGATTTTATTTCCACATAGCCTCATGACTTCCCAATCACATTACTACAAGTCAATCCTTTAAGGAAGATCAAACTTCCTAGGACAACTGTAAAAAGTCCTTTATCTACAAACAGATTTTAGTGTTACAACACAGTGGAAGTCAATTAATAGCATCTGCTTGCTACAATTTTACAATTGCTGGACTTTGGGATTTAACAGATTTTTATGACTAAATCTTTTAGCTCATAGCATTCTAATGTAATATTCAGTGGGTCTTAAATCTCTAATGTGTCCAGAGTAATGAGCTGTCCCACAATGCACTATTTATTATCATTCAAATTCCAAGGTCACTGCTTCTTAAAAAAAAAAAAAAAGAAAAAAGAAATCTAACCTACCAGACTGCAGTGACAGTGGTATTGTATTCCAAACAATTATTGCTGACACCGGCAAGTCCAATAAAATTCCGGAGGTCAACTGATAATACGTTTACACTGACTTTCATGTATTTAACCTCCATTCAGTCAAATAAATCTAGGACACCAAGAGCATACAGTTAAGCATATTGCATTAGATACTTCTGGAAAAGCAAGGAGTAGAAAGGAACCATTTTAAAAATAATTAGGCAGTAAATTTGTCAGTATTCCTAAATAAAACATAACAATATTCTCTGATTGTTTTTTTATGGGTTTTTTTTTGGTTTGTTTTTATTACTTGTGAAATGGTCAAGATAAAAGCAAAATGATATGCTCCTTGGAATGAGACATCCACTGAATAAAACAGCACACAGATAGGAAGTGAATGTATCTGTTTACCTCAGCTATTTGTATTCCACACAGTAACAACATTTCATCAGCAGAGGATATGTATCTTCTGCAGGATACCACACCATATTGAACAAGAAACTATTATACTAGGTGACGTCAGCCGAGACTGGTAGCTGATCACCAAGGACATCCCTCAGAATCATTTAACTTGTATAGTTTTACACAGCTAGTCTTGTCTACCACAAGAGTTAGTAAAAACGCTCAGACATTCAACTTTAGACTAGATTCTTATCTACTAACCAAACACAATTCAAACACTTTGGTATCTGCCAGATATAATGAGCGACCACCTTCTACCCTATACAGTCAGAAACTACAGTACGCAATAGAAAAATAAAAATAGAGTATATTAAAATCCACATCCACTGATGTCACCTCACACACTAATGAAACTTTTACGAACATTCTTTATAGCTTAGCATCTCTATGAATAAAAAGAGTCAAAGCAAATTGTATACCATGGATGACATCATGCTTCATAGATAAAACGCCCAGAAAGACTGATATATAAGCAGAAAAGTAAATACATTTCATACATTTAGGCACGTCAGAAATCTCACTAAGAACCTCATTAGAATGGGTAAACAAATCTGTTATTACAACCTCCTGTATGAAAAAAGACTTTTTTGGACATCATTAAACAGACTAACACATCCTGGCCAAACCATCACATTGTCTTCTTCTACTTTTAACACCACTGACTCAACTCCCTCTCAATTCAGCCACTACTTTATTAACAATTCACCTCTAACTCCATCTCTCCCTCCTTCCCTCCATTCTCTGCCAACAGTCACATTCATTCCCCTTCCTTCAGGTTCAACCTGTATTAGAAAACCTCTCCTGAAACTAAAACCAGCCTAAAAGGAGCAGCTGACGGTGTGGCTCTGTGTGTAACCATACTGATAATACAATCTATATTTGAGACATATATGCCCTCAGTCAGGCAACAAAAAATGTTACATAATGCCACTCCATGAAGTCATTAGATCTTGGAGTTCTTCTGTCTGTGCAGGATCTTGCACGTCACCTTGTTTTATTGTTATTTTCTTGCCAGTATCATTATAACTCCCACCAGACTATTTTCTCCTCAGGTTAGTCTTCTCTATACCCCAGTAACAACATTGTTTTCTCCATCCTTACCCTCCATCAAAGATTTCATCTAACAAGTTCTGCATGTGTTCGTTAAACTGGTCTGACACATGACATTCACAGAAGATGTGTGCCCATTTGACTCCTCCCCCAACGGTGCATCTCCAACATTTATCATTTGCCCCATGGGACATTCTTACTAGTCTAGCCAGTATATAGAAACATTTATGCAGATATCACCAAATAAATATTCTCAGCTTCCTAGCCTTAGTACCATATTTTGGTGGTTGCATCATCCTTTTGCCCTCTGTAATCTATCTTGTGTTATCTTCATATTTTTTTTCAATTTTTGAATATCTACACCTCCTATACTTTTTATCAACTTATCTGCCTTTGAATGTGTTCTGTTCTACTTTCCTCCCTTCTATTCAGTGTCTCCTTGAACAATCCCAGTTGGTCCTGCCCTCTGTCCTTTATTCTCAGTAACTTTTTCTGCTACCCTGTCACCCCTTCATACTCTCACCCAAGCTCCTTGACCAGTCTGCGCTCCTCCTGTACTTCATTCCCGATGTTCAGTCTATCCCCTTCTACCACCTGAGGCCAATATTTGACTATCCATTGTTTTCTTCTCCAGTCTCATAGCACTGAGGCTTGTTATTTATACTTTTTTGTACTGTTGCACACCACTGAAAAATGTCTATCTGCCTCTCTTCTGAACCTCCATCAGTTCCCCTTGGACCTGATACTCTTCATTCATTCCTTGATTTATATCCTTCCGGTCTGCCTGATATTGGACATCCACCAAACTCATTATTAGTGCAAGATGGTATACCTGTAACTGACATTCTTTTAAAATGAATGCTTTCATGCCACATATGGGAGTAGGATAACTGCTATACTGATATTGTATGTTATGGCTTTCTGTGACTTTTTAGACCTATTTTATCACATCTGTCTTTAGGAAACCTCAAACAGCACCATCTGGCTAAGAACATCTTCCTGAGCTAAATACTATGCAAACCCCAAACTGCTTACTTATGCAGAAAATATTGGATGCAGTATTCTGCCAGGAAGACTACATATACCCCTCCATTTGTAATGTATAGCTAAATTTCTGTATTTGTGACAGACAGCTAATAATCCGGCTACTGTGTGACAGCTGTACCTACATGCATATGCAACACTTCAGGTGGGATTTCCTCTAACCTTTATTTTTAAAGCAATTTTTATAGAAATAGGCTATTCCAAATTCCCATCATTCAGTCCTGACATACTCTGCTTTGAATTTATGTGAATGTTAAAGATTTATACTCTTAACACAAGTGTTATCTGCAAAATCAGTGCTTCACTACATAAATGCAGTACAACAAGCACATGTTACCAAGAAAATCATGTAAATGGACATGGGATTTAGCTAGTTAAGATTCAAGAGATTTTTTCTTGCAGGAATCTACCACTGTTTAATCATCTATAACAACTGAATGACACAAGAGGCTATGTATGCTCAGGATATAGCATTTATGATTAAATACTGTTATTGTCAAACAACACTATCCAGGTTGCCATATACCATAGTCTCATTCCACAAATCAGATTTCCCAGATAATAATTGCTGAGGGAAATATATCTTATGGTAGAAGGTATAGAAGGATATAATTTTGGCATTACATTCCTCTCCTTTTTTTGGTTTCATTACCTATAAATAATAATCAAAGGTAAAAATTAGTGTAAACTATGACATAAGTAAAATCATCAGCTATACAGAGCTTTTAAAAAGATATACATCATTTTATCAGAATGAAAGTGCTATTGATATCAGAAAGCTTAATCTCAGTCATTCAAAAACTGGACTAAACATCCAGTAATGTTTTCCTTGGAAAACTTTCAGTAAGTACCTCATTCGTTCTGTATCCCTACAAAGGAAGCATGTTTAAGGAAGATGAGGAGCAGAGAGGTGATTTGGAAAATTCCAAATTTTGATTTAGCTGATATATGATAATAGATTTCAGAAAATGAAAACTCTTATACAAATGTTATGTTTTCAGACTGTGTTACAGTGAGGCTGTTTTAAACCCCAAAAGAGTTCCTTGAGACTTGTGTAGAAATCAGAAAACTACGTTCCTTTCCACATGGAAAAATTACATGCTGCACAGACATAGGTTCACTTCTTACCGAAAGTCACACGCACGTGTGTACAATCTCAACTAACTAAGCTAGTAAACAGGTGTGTGCATGTGCACACATGCACACACACACACACACACACACACACACACACACACACACACACACACACACACACACACACATATGGACGTACATACAGTCTTGTATAACTGAACACACACACATGCACACTCACAGGAATCAGTTGGAAATAAGCACATTTTTCTTGTACTATTGCTTTGTTAGCAAATGTGTATTCTAAGTAACTCTTATCCTTCTGCTTTTACCCAGAACCTGTGTAAAACACCTGAATTACTAAATATTTTAAGTACACAGCATTTTCAGATTTTCCTGGACCTCCCTGGAGCCAGGTTCAGGCATCTCCAGAGAGGCTGGTTTCAGCATTTCAGAAACACTGACCTAGATTATGGCTCGGTTCACTGGCATCCCAGATTAACATTTCTTTTACTTATATTTATAGCCATCTTAAAATAGATAAGAGGAAAAACAATAGAAATGTAGTCACATTGTGGGAGAAGATGAGCTTGAGGGCAAACGATATGCATATGGGCTGTGAGCACTACACAGAATAAATGAATGTAAAGAAAAACAAACTCTTACAAGAGAACAGTAACTTGCAGTCATCTACACTAATGCTAGCAGGAATAAAAAATCAACTCAGGATGCACTGCGGCAGAGTGAATGTTTTAAAGTAGTCTACCGCTTCACTGATGGGAAGAAAAAAATATAATCTGAAAATGACAGACTTAAACAACAACCAGATCATCAAGAAAGGTTTTCAAAAAGTATGGTTTAATAAAATGAATTGCCATAAATAAAGATAAATATACCAGTTAAAAAAATTACATTGTAACACAACTCTGCACAAAATAAAGAAAAATAAGTATAGGCTATGAGATATATGGCATAGGTTTCACTACACCTGTCTGGAATTCAGAAGGGCTTATCTCAAAGTAAAAGCTTTCA
Organism: Protopterus annectens; assembly: GCF_019279795.1. NCBI lineage: Eukaryota > Metazoa > Chordata > Ceratodontiformes > Protopteridae > Protopterus > Protopterus annectens. The sequence continues at coordinate 1,933,382,352 of NC_056728.1, read as the reverse complement.
GTAAGGCTTTCTGATTGAGAGTATAGTCTGCCTACAGTATGTGTTTTTGCTATAGGGGTGGGGGGGTTCATAGCATGGAGAACGGTCTCACTGAGAAGCTGTATGCTAGTGTGGAAGTCTTGGTTAGTGACAAACCATGCCAGCAACTCACAAATTAACTCCCCAGAGCAATTCAAACACTGATGCTTATCTTTAGGGGAGCAAGTGAATGCCAAATGCCATCTTTTTGTGGCATTCACCCATTCCCTCTAATGGAAATAGTCACATTAAGTTAACAATATCAAATTTGTATCTGTGTGTGTGTCTGTGAACGTGTGAGGATGTGTGTGGAAAAATAAAGTGAAGCAGAGGCAGAGAGTTATACCAATGTGACTGGTAAATAATACATGTCAGTAGAACAAAAGATGCAAGTAACTGAATGCATAAATCGGATGAGGAAAAGGTAGAACACTCATATGAATGAGATGGTAAAGAACACATAAAGCCATATGATGTACACACATATATCTATATATATATATATATATATATATGTATATGTATATATATATATATATATATATATATATATATATATATATATATATTTGTTTTTTTCCTACAGATTTATGGATCTAAGGAAGTTAATTAAAGCTTTAGTAAACTGACCACTAAATGGAGGCAAGCACTCCCTGCACCTCCACAGCCTTCTGCTTAAATATATCAACTCTTAGTGTACACAATGCTCAAGTCTAGTATCTGAGTGATCTTACACCAAAATACGCAATTTTAGTGCATTTCTTTATCTATAGCTATATGTCTATTGATCTACATGTGTGCATGTATATATATATATATATATATATATATATATATATATATATATATATATTTAATTACCTTTATCAAAAGAGACTAATATTTATGTGAATAAAGTCAACACCAATTGATGGACATTATACATGTTGATACTGTACTAAGCATGCAATAACCATCAATTTCTTCGCATGAAAAAATACTTAAAACAAAATTTAAAAGAAAATATTTTTTGCAGGGGTCAAGTCCCCTTACAACCTACACACCCTCTGTTAATTACATATTCTAACTCTAAGATCACACAGTTCTAGGGGGAAAAGGTAAATTTTCCAACCCCAGGAACTGTCTGAACTGCTACTTTCATCATTGTGTGTCAAACACTTGTTTAGTCAACCAAATAGTGTCAACTGAACAGATGTCAATGACAGTGCTGTTCGATAAAAGTAGCACCTTCAATAACTAACTAAATACACATATATATATATATATATATATATATATATATATATATATATTTGTAACTTTTCACTATTTTAATTATTTTTTTTCTAACATTGTAATTCAAGAATTCAGGTTTCTACTGCAAACTGATTAATCTGGCTACATTCATAGGTTAATACTAGGTTAGCTGCCCTTGTGGACCATTTTAAGCATAGCCAGTTTCCTTCCAAAGGTAAAAATCAAGTCATGTACCTCATGTTTGTGAGGTTAACATTGCATACCACCCCACAATCACCCTTTCCTACAGCCAAATCAACCCCCCCCCAAAAAAAAAAATACAATAACTTCTATTATTCAGAAATGTCTGTACAGATGACCATGAATGCAACTTCCCTCTTCACCCACCCTTACTGCATTTCTGAGTTAAGTTGCATATTCTTTTTGAGATATTATTTGATGGAGAGGGCTTGGAGTTTTTGATTTCTGCCACTGATAACACCAACTAGAATGCATGAAAAATGCTTCTCTGTTACTGACGTTATTGAATTGATTTGCTAGAACATATCTCATTGAGAAAGAGAGCATTATAAAGTGCAATGTTACCAAGAGTGTAGAAAGATTATGCTGCATAAACACAAATGAGCCTCTGTACTACTAGAAAGGGTGCTGAAGTCACATACCCAGTGAAAGAAACCTCTGCTGAAACTTCTGGTATTTAATAAGAGGAAGTAAGAAAACATGAATTTGCAAAGGTTTGGCCTAAGCAATGTTGCAGTAACAAAACCTAAGGTTAAAGTTGTATACAAGAAAAAGTATGTGATTAAGGAAATGCTAAGTCACTATAGGATAAGCTTAATGTGCCAGAAGAAATGTCTTGCATGTGGAACATGAGTATTGCAAGCAATGCTGAATTTTGGTAAATGGTTTATCGAACAATGTTATATCTACTAGATTTACTAATGCACATTCATTAGCAGAAAGCATTGAAAAGTCCTTTTGTAACACAGCTTATGAACTGTGTTATAAGATAGGTAAATCAAACTGTTCATAGGAAATGGATGGCAAACTGATAACAGGCTCATAGTTAGTATCTTAACTTTCAGTATGGCAGCATTCACCCCTTATGGGAATAAAACCAACAACCTTCTGCATCTTTTGTTAGCTTTTACAATCTAAAATAGGTTCATACAAATGAATTCAAACTACTAACAGACCAGTATGTTCTGAGTTAAAAACACAAGCTAATGGAAGTGTTAATTGCAGCAAGTCATATGATTCCATGCTAAAACAAGCTAAACCAGTGGAGGTAAACCTGTGATCTTGTTTACGAATGTGAATTCAACCTGTTGTAATTCTTGCAATGTGTTTGGTAGAAATTTCTGTGAAATGAAAAGAGAACTGTGCTGCATATTCAATACAAGGCCGATTAAACGTGGTATAATGAGATGATTAGCCACCCATTATGAATAAAAAATAAGGGGAACCTTTCTGTGAAAGAAGTTGCAAGATTCTGTTTGTGCTTCCATAAGTACTGGTGAATTTTATGAAAAGACAAGTAAGCTAATGTTTTTTCATCAACAAATTTTCAACTGGCTATAAAACAAGCAGATACAAATTGTAAGCCAAAATCACAGGAACAATTGTATAAAGAGCTACACATTTGCAAACCAATAATCTGCTGTTGCATTTTGAAAACAAAGTGATATTCTCTTGGAAGTCGACTTTGTGCTGAGAGGGTATAAGATGTTACCCTTCTGAAGCAGTACCATCTCTATAAGTTAATCAATGTGACAGTGAAAATTGGGTTAACAGTCATGTAATACAGGAAAGAAAAAGATGAGTATAGCTGGTGAATTTTCTGAATTTAAATGGTTTGTTGTAGGAGTTGTGGGCTGAAAGGCTGGTAGCACTTGTTACGCCATGCATTCAAGCTTGTGCTGTAAAATGAAGGGCAAAAGAAATACTGAAACAAGCTTCTTCTGAGTATAAAACTATAGTCATGGATGGCAAAACTATGACAGGTTCTGCCAAGATGCAGCAATGTGGATTTCCACACTAAGTTATGCTGATCAAATGAGTCTGGTTCAACAAAAAGTATGGCGCTACAAACTACGAGTGTTTTGCATCAAGGTATTCCTGCTATGCAGACATAGATAAGTGTTTTCAAATATCTGTTACAACACTGACGATTAGGTTGAAACTTTTGAGAATGGTGATTCTAGCCCTAAAGATTATAAGAAGGATGGAATAAGCAGTGCTAAAGAACATAATTTGTTTTTAAAACTGAAGTATTACCAAGAATCAAAAGTCAAACTTAAGACGTATTAAACAATGTCACAGCACAAAAAGTGGCCAGCAAGCAACAACAAATGGCAAATAGGACACATTCCTAGAGGAATATAGCAGTCTAAGAAAATATTCTGATGTTTGTAATTGTAGATCTGAAGGTCCTAAGAGGGTTAAACAAGCAATATTTTAAATCAGAGCTTAAAAACTAATCAGGAGGCTTTGATATTGAAAAAAAACATGGTTTTAAAAGATCCTGACCTCTTTAAAGGAGGTCAAGGAAATGTAGAAATTGTAGATGTCATTATAACTAAATGGAAAAATGGAAAAAGCCAGATACAGATGGTATTGCTGTAAAATATAAAAAAATAAATAAATAAATAGAAGTTAGAACTTGACAAAATGATTTCTGTATGTTGAGATGAAATGAGGTTTGGGTACAAACCAATTTGATGACAGACACTTGAAGTGGTTCGCGAAAAGAGGGCAGAAAGAGGCTAAAGGTATGGGGGAGATGTTAGGGTTGAATGAGAAGGAGAAAGAATTTAAGTACAGTAGTGGGTAAGGAAGGGTTAACTCTAGAGGGATGAGTGTTGTGGAAGAAGTGAGGTAGGTGAAGGGAGGGGCTAATTGGGTTTTGTGTGAGTGTATCTAAGTTGGGAAGTCAGATTTAGGTGTGAACTTCACCCTCCCTCCCTCTTTGTATGGTACTCTTCTGTGCCCCTCTTCTGTTCCTCCTCTGATGGTAGACATTGAATTCAAGCAGTTTGGTTTGGAATGAAAGTGAGTATGGTACATTGCTTTTATAAGTAAAAGTAAGCAAGTGGTTGAGGCAGCCTGCTAATTTGAGGCAGGGTGTGTGGAATATGCTGCCCACATGAATTGTTACATGGATTTTCATGCTGTAATTAATAAATGTAAGAACTCGTTCAATACAATTGCAATTGAAACATTTTAATAAAGATTGTCAAATGCCATTTGGTGTGTTGCGAGTTATTTCAAAGGGGATCATGACAAATAGATTACCATAAAACAACTTAGGTGAGGTAGCAACAGCAATGTATGGATTTCAGGAAGGTCACCAAAGGTTAGTTACTGACCTTCAACAAACGAAAAAAACATCCAAGAAAAAAATAATAAATACATCTGTTGCTTTACTATTTGCTACCTGAGTTGTTTCAAACAGTAAAATAAAACGGTAAGACTGAAAGTTCAAACCAAAGCAATCCTGCTGTAACAAATCATCAGTACAGATTTCATTTTTTGAAGAAATAGAATGACTAATTAAAGAATGACATGGTGAGGATGAAAAATGAACCATAACCTTTTGAGAATGTACAGTAAAAAACAAACTAAGCTATATCAAAAGGAAAGGGAATCTATCTTAGTTGAGATGAAAAAGATTAGACTAGATTAAAGTGAATCACTGATGAAACATAAAAAAAAACAATCAAGTACAGATGCATGCTGAAGTTGCATGTTTCCAGAATGACGATATGAAAAAAGAACATATTACAAAGGAAAATGTATTGGAATATATAAACTGAAAATGAGATATCAAAGGAACAATTCAAGGAGACTTAGAATAGAGTTAAGAATTGCTTTCAAATCTTGGGCTGGGCCAGTGAAGTAATTAAAGGTATATTTTGCTTCATCGATAGTTAACAGGCGTGTATTTCAGAAGACCAATGAAGAGATCAGCCAGTTCTCTGACTGCCTCTTTATATAGTCTTAAGTTATTTGCTCAAGGTATCACAAAATGCAAATGGAGACAGATGGAATCCATCAACAGATGGCCAAAATCAGCTCACTGACAGCTCATTGTCTTAGTTCTATGTATTAGCTGCCAGAATAGTTCTTAGGAGTTGCTGAGCATCAAATTCATTCAAATGATACACTCACAACCTCAAAGTAAAAGCATGGCACTTTGGCTCTTACAGCAAAAGAAAGATGGAAAGAAAGCTGAGCTAAAACAAGTACATTTTTCCAAGAAATACATAATGAGTTGTCATTGATGCAAAGAAAAAAGCAGAAAAGTGAATTAAATGTATTTAGATGGTATGTTCAGGATCTAGAAGAAAAAAAAATTAAATGGATGGTAGCCATGTTAATGCACTGCAGGAGGAGAAACATGTGGTTCCTGGTATATTAACTACATAACAGAGTTAAAGATTTGAAGACTGAATACAAAGCTTAGAGCAAGGATTATCAGTCTGTTTCAGAAATGTACTGGACAGTGAAAAGTAAGACTAATAACATGCTACACAGTGCATGTGATGTTCGCTAACGTATCCAGGTCATGCCCAGTGCCAGTACGAAGTTAGCAGGGTGGAAAAAACATTACAGACAGTGAAGTCGTTACTCTGACTTTTAAAGAGAAAGGCAGTATTCCAAAATTATTACTGTAGGAGCATGCTGATGCTTTATGGAAAGTGACTAAAAATCAAAGGAGTGTTGATGAGCAAAGCTTACCACTGCAAGAAGTGCAGAGTTATGAAAAGAGAACTGATGCACTTAGAAAAGAGAAGGAAGAATTAATGAAACTGGTATAACAGAGATATTCTGAACCAAATGGATCTGGTAACAAACAGCATAGACTGAAATTCTACATGTGCTGCTAATTTGGACACTGGCTAGAAGTGTCCCAAAGTGTGTCATTCCATGCAGAGTACTATGAACAAAATGCTTCATTCTGTGCACAGTACTGTAAATGATTTGTTGTACTTGATATGTGATACTGAGCATACTGTACAACACATAGTCCTTCGTTCTGTGCACAGTACTGTAAATGATTTGTTGCACTTGATATGTGATACTGTGCATACTGTACAACACATAGTCCTTCATTCTGTGCACAGTACTGTAAATGATTTGTTGTACTTGATATGTGATACTGTGCATACTGTACAACACATATTCCTTCATTATGTGCACAGTACTGTAAATGATTTGTTGCCCTTGATATGTGATACTGAGCATACTGTACAACACATATTCCTTCATTCTGTGCACAGTACTGTAAATGATTTGTTGTACTTGATATGTGATACTGTGCATACTGTACAACACATAGTCCTTCATTCTGTGCACAGTACTGTAAATGATTTGTTGCACTTGATATGTGATACTGTGCATACTGTACAACACATAGTCCTTCATTCTGTGCACAGTACTGTAAATGATTTGTTGTACTTGATATGTGATACTGTGCATACTGTACAACACATAGTCCTTCATTCTGTGCACAGTACTGTAAATGATTTGTTGCCCTTGATATGTGATACTGTGCATACTGTACAACACATAGTCCTTCATTCTGTGCACAGTACTGTAAATGATTTGTTGTACTTGATATGTGATACTGTGCATACTGTACAACACATAGTCCTTCATTCTGTGCACAGTACTGTAAATGATTTGGTGCACTTGATATGTGATACTGTGCATACTGTAACAACACATAGTCCTTCATTCTGTGCACAGTACTGTAAATGATTTGTTGTACTTGATATGTGATACTGTGCATACTGTACAACACATAGTCCTTCATTCTGTGCACAGTACTGTAAATGATTTGTTGCACTTGATATGTGATACTGTGCATACTGTACAACACATAGTCCTTCATTCTGTGCACAGTACTGTAAATGATTTGTTGCCCTTGATATGTGATACTGTGCATACTGTACAACACATAGTCCTTCATTCTGTGCACAGTACTGTAAATGATTTGTTGCACTTGATATGTGATACTGTGCATACTGTACAACACATAGTCCTTCATTCTGTGCACAGTACTGTAAATGATTTGTTGCACTTGATATGTGATACTGTGCATACTGTACAACACATAGTCCTTCATTCTGTGCACAGTACTGTAAATGATTTGTTGCACTTGATATGTGATACTGTGCATACTGTACAACACATAGTCCTTCATTCTGTGCACAGTACTGTAAATGATTTGTTGTACTTGCTATGTGATACTGTGCATACTGTACTGCACATAGTCCTTCATTCTGTGCACAGTACTGTAAATGATTTGTTGCCCTTGATATGTGATACTGTGCATACTGTACAACACATAGTCCTTCATTCTGTGCACAGTACTGTAAATGATTTGTTGCACTTGATATGTGATACTGTGCATACTGTACAACACATAGTCCTTCATTCTGTGCACAGTACTGTAAATGATTTGTTGTACTTGATATGTGATACTGTGCATACTGTACAACACATAGTCCTTCATTCTGTGCACAGTACTGTAAATGATTTGTTGTACTTGATATGTGATACTGTGCATACTGTACAACACATAGTCCTTCATTCTGTGCACAGTACTGTAAATGATTTGTTGCCCTTGATATGTGATACTGTGCATACTGTACAACACATAGTCCTTCATTCTGTGCACAGTACTGTAAATGATTTGTTGCACTTGATATGTGATACTGTGCATACTGTACAACACATAGTCCTTCATTCTGTGCACAGTACTGTAAATGATTTGTTGTACTTGATATGTGATACTGTGCATACTGTACAACACATAGTCCTTCATTCTGTGCACAGTACTGTAAATGATTTGTTGCACTTGATATGTGATACTGTGCATACTGTACAACACATAGTCCTTCATTCTGTGCACAGTACTGTAAATGATTTGTTGCCCTTGATATGTGATACTGTGCATACTGTACAACACATAGTCCTTCATTCTGTGCACAGTACTGTGAATGATTTGTTGCACTTGATATGTGATACTGTGCATACTGTACAGCACACAGTCCTTCATTCTGTGCACAGTACTGTAAATGATTTGTTGTACTTGATATGTGATACTGTGCATACTGTACAGCACATAGTCCTTCATTCTGTGCACAGTACTGTAAATGATTTGTTGCACTTGATATGTGATACTGTGCATACTGTACAACACATAGTCCTTCATTCTGTGCACAGTACTGTAAATGATTTGTTGCCCTTGATATGTGATACTGTGCATACTGTACAACACATAGTCCTTCATTCTGTGCACAGTACTGTAAATGATTTGTTGCCCTTGATATGTGATACTGTGCATACTGTACAACACATAGTCCTTCATTCTGTGCACAGTACTGTAAATGATTTGTTGTACTTGATATGTGATACTGTGCATACTGTACAACACATAGTCCTTCATTCTGTGCACAGTACTGTAAATGATTTGTTGCACTTGATATGTGATACTGTGCATACTGTACAACACATAGTCCTTCATTCTGTGCACAGTACTGTAAATGATTTGTTGCACTTGATATGTGATACTGTGCATACTGTACAACACATAGTCCTTCATTCTGTGCACAGTACTGTAAATGATTTGTTGCCCTTGATATGTGATACTGTGCATACTGTACAACACATAGTCCTTCATTCTGTGCACAGTACTGTAAATGATTTGTTGTACTTGATATGTGATACTGTGCATACTGTACAACACATAGTCCTTCATTCTGTGCACAGTACTGTAAATGATTTGTTGCACTTGATATGTGATACTGTGCATACTGTACAACACATAGTCCTTCATTCTGTGCACAGTACTGTAAATGATTTGTTGCACTTGATATGTGATACTGTGCATACTGTACAACACATAGTCCTTCATTCTGTGCACAGTACTGTAAATGATTTGTTGTACTTGATATGTGATACTGTGCATACTGTACAACACATAGTCCTTCATTCTGTGCACAGTACTGTAAATGATTTGTTGCCCTTGATATGTGATACTGTGCATACTGTACAACACATAGTCCTTCATTCTGTGCACAGTACTGTAAATGATTTGTTGCACTTGATATGTGATACTGTGCATACTGTACAACACATAGTCCTTCATTCTGTGCACAGTACTGTAAATGATTTGTTGCACTTGATATGTGATACTGTGCATACTGTACAACACATAGTCCTTCATTCTGTGCACAGTACTGTAAATGATTTGTTGTACTTGATATGTGATACTGTGCATACTGTACAACACATAGTCCTTCATTCTGTGCACAGTACTGTAAATGATTTGTTGCCCTTGATATGTGATACTGTGCATACTGTACAACACATAGTCCTTCATTCTGTGCACAGTACTGTAAATGATTTGTTGCACTTGATATGTGATACTGTGCATACTGTACAACACATAGTCCTTCATTCTGTGCACAGTACTGTAAATGATTTGTTGCCCTTGATATGTGATACTGTGCATACTGTACAACACATAGTCCTTCATTCTGTGCACAGTACTGTAAATGATTTGTTGCCCTTGATATGTGATACTGTGCATACTGTACAACACATAGTCCTTCATTCTGTGCACAGTACTGTAAATGATTTGTTGCCCTTGATATGTGATACTGTGCATACTGTACAACACATAGTCCTTCATTCTGTGCACAGTACTGTAAATGATTTGTTGCCCTTGATATGTGATACTGTGCATACTGTACAACACATAGTCCTTCATTCTGTGCACAGTACTGTAAATGATTTGTTGTACTTGATATGTGATACTGTGCATACTGTACAACACATAGTCCTTCATTCTGTGCACAGTACTGTAAATGATTTGTTGCACTTGATATGTGATACTGTGCATACTGTACAACACATAGTCCTTCATTCTGTGCACAGTACTGTAAATGATTTGTTGCCCTTGATATGTGATACTGTGCATACTGTACAACACATAGTCCTTCATTCTGTGCACAGTACTGTAAATGATTTGTTGCACTTGATATGTGATACTGTGCATACTGTACAACACATAGTCCTTCATTCTGTGCACAGTACTGTAAATGATTTGTTGTACTTGATATGTGATACTGTGCATACTGTACAACACATAGTCCTTCATTCTGTGCACAGTACTGTAAATGATTTGTTGCCCTTGATATGTGATACTGTGCATACTGTACAACACATAGTCCTTCATTCTGTGCACAGTACTGTAAATGATTTGTTGCCCTTGATATGTGATACTGTGCATACTGTACAACACATAGTCCTTCATTCTGTGCACAGTACTGTAAATGATTTGTTGCCCTTGATATGTGATACTGTGCATACTGTACAACACATAGTCCTTCATTCTGTGCACAGTACTGTAAATGATTTGTTGCACTTGATATGTGATACTGTGCATACTGTACAACACATAGTCCTTCATTCTGTGCACAGTACTGTAAATGATTTGTTGCCCTTGATATGTGATACTGTGCATACTGTACAACACATAGTCCTTCATTCTGTGCACAGTACTGTAAATGATTTGTTGCCCTTGATATGTGATACTGTGCATACTGTACAGCACATAGTCCTTCATTCTGTGCACAGTACTGTAAATGATTTGTTGCCCTTGATATGTGATACTGTGCATACTGTACAACACATAGTCCTTCATTCTGTGCACAGTACTGTAAATGATTTGTTGCACTTGATATGTGATACTGTGCATACTGTACAACACATAGTCCTTCATTCTGTGCACAGTACTGTAAATGATTTCTTGCCCTTGATATGTGATATGATACTGTGCATACTGTACAACACATAGTCCTTCATTCTGTGCACAGTACTGTAAATGATTTGTTGCACTTGATATGTGATACTGTGCATACTGTACAACACATAGTCCTTCATTCTGTGCACAGTACTGTAAATGATTTGTTGCCCTTGATATGTGATACTGTGCATACTGTACAACACATAGTCCTTCATTCTGTGCACAGTACTGTAAATGATTTGTTGCCCTTGATATGTGATACTGTGCATACTGTACAACACATAGTCCTTCATTCTGTGCACAGTACTGTAAATGATTTGTTGTACTTGATATGTGATACTGTGCATACTGTACAACACATAGTCCTTCATTCTGTGCACAGTACTGTAAATGATTTGTTGCCCTTGATATGTGATACTGTGCATACTGTACAACACATAGTCCTTCATTCTGTGCACAGTACTGTAAATGATTTGTTGCACTTGATATGTGATACTGTGCATACTGTACAACACATAGTCCTTCATTCTGTGCACAGTACTGTAAATGATTTGTTGCACTTGATATGTGATACTGTGCATACTGTACAACACATAGTCCTTCATTCTGTGCACAGTACTGTAAATGATTTGTTGCCCTTGATATGTGATACTGTGCATACTGTACAACACATAGTCCTTCATTCTGTGCACAGTACTGTAAATGATTTGTTGCCCTTGATATGTGATACTGTGCATACTGTACAACACATAGTCCTTCATTCTGTGCACAGTACTGTAAATGATTTGTTGCACTTGATATGTGATACTGTGCATACTGTACAACACATAGTCCTTCATTCTGTGCACAGTACTGTAAATGATTTGTTGCACTTGATATGTGATACTGTGCATACTGTACAACACATAGTCCTTCATTCTGTGCACAGTACTGTAAATGATTTGTTGCCCTTGATATGTGATACTGTGCATACTGTACAACACATAGTCCTTCATTCTGTGCACAGTACTGTAAATGATTTGTTGCCCTTGATATGTGATACTGTGCATACTGTACAACACATAGTCCTTCATTCTGTGCACAGTACTGTAAATGATTTGTTGCCCTTGATATGTGATACTGTGCATACTGTACAACACATAGTCCTTCATTCTGTGCACAGTACTGTAAATGATTTGTTGCACTTGATATGTGATACTGTGCATACTGTACAACACATAGTCCTTCATTCTGTGCACAGTACTGTAAATGATTTGTTGCCCTTGATATGTGATACTGTGCATACTGTACAACACATAGTCCTTCATTCTGTGCACAGTACTGTAAATGATTTGTTGTACTTGATATGTGATACTGTGCATACTGTACAACACATAGTCCTTCATTCTGTGCACAGTACTGTAAATGATTTGTTGCCCTTGATATGTGATACTGTGCATACTGTACAACACATAGTCCTTCATTCTGTGCACAGTACTGTAAATGATTTGTTGCACTTGATATGTGATACTGTGCATACTGTACAACACATAGTCCTTCATTCTGTGCACAGTACTGTAAATGATTTGTTGCACTTGATATGTGATACTGTGCATACTGTACAACACATAGTCCTTCATTCTGTGCACAGTACTGTAAATGATTTGTTGCACTTGATATGTGATACTGTGCATACTGTACAACACATAGTCCTTCATTCTGTGCACAGTACTGTAAATGATTTGTTGCACTTGATATGTGATACTGTGCATACTGTACAACACATAGTCCTTCATTCTGTGCACAGTACTGTAAATGATTTGTTGTACTTGATATGTGATACTGTGCATACTGTACAACACATAGTCCTTCATTCTGTGCACAGTACTGTAAATGATTTGTTGTACTTGATATGTGATACTGTGCATACTGTACAACACATAGTCCTTCATTCTGTGCACAGTACTGTAAATGATTTGTTGCCCTTGATATGTGATACTGTGCATACTGTACAACACATAGTCCTTCATTCTGTGCACAGTACTGTAAATGATTTGTTGCACTTGATATGTCATACTGTACAACACATAGTCCTTCATTCTGTGCACAGTACTGTAAATGATTTGTTGCCCTTGATATGTGATACTGTGCATACTGTACAACACATAGTCCTTCATTCTGTGCACAGTACTGTAAATGATTTGTTGCACTTGATATGTGATACTGTGCATACTGTACAACACATAGTCATGGTATGCAGAATGATGGTGTAAGTTTTAAATAAAACCATAGAAGAAATTTGAAAATAATTAAATCAAAATGTGCTTCAACAAAGTATTAGTTTAAAAGTGTGCACACTTATGCAACCAGCTTATTGTACATTTTTTATTTTTTATATTTTTTCCCCTACTAGATTTGTTTGTTTTTCAATTGAATTGTACAGGTTATAGGTTACATTAAAGGTAGGAAAAGTTTTGAAATAATTTATTGTAGACTCATTTTCTTATATCACAAAAACTTGGCATTTTAACTTTTTATATCCACTGTACATATAATTTCTGAATCATAAAGAGTTAAGTGGGCAACAATTCTTATAGCTAGTAACAGGTATTGCAAAGCAGCCTTTAAAATAAAAAGAAAAAAAGTTGAATAAAACAAGACTTGGAAATTAGCCCAATACATTGCATTAGGTATCTGACATGCCACCTGATATAACCCAAGATAAACCCTATTTCTGGGATTGACTGCCCATACCTATCAAGAAGAGGGGTCTATATCATATCGTCAAACTCTTAATTTATCAAATACCTAATTGTCGAACCCTATCTGTTGAACTGCCTATTTAGCGAATGACCTGATCATCAAAGTGGAATTCATCAAAAGGTTTTACTTGGCCAACACCCTGAAATGTAAATTTTTTCACATATTTTGCAGGGGGGCTGCACACCTCAAGCAAACACCAACCCTCGCACGTACGGCTGCACGGCCAACCAACCTTGTAGAAAACACCAAAAGCCAGCAAGATGGTATCACCATTTATTCAGAGGCAACAAAAGGACAAGAAATGTCCAAATTCAAAAACTCATACTAGTTTCGGCACCAGCCTTCATCAGTGAGTGAAAATCCTTCAAAAATACATAGTCAACGTCTGTTTAAATATGTGAACAAACCAATGGCAGTACAAACATTTGCATAAAGCTCTCAAATCAGATTTAAAGCAACATTGCACTGTTGAGTAGGGAAAAATATATATATCCCCATACAATACAAGTGTATAAAAACTGTAGTTCTAATAATGAACTAGAATATCATGAAACAGATGATAACATATTATTAGCATATATAAATGCAATATAATCTTGAATTGCAAAGGGAAAAATATATAAATAAAAATGGCATATAAATGGTTTATAAATGGTCATTGAGACCTGGAGGAAAGAGGGCTCCTAAATGTGTAATCCAATATCTCTCCTTATGGCTCAGGATACCTTGCCAACCTGTCTGGTTTTGCCTATTCCCTGTAATTTTATCAATAATTGTAAACATAAACTGGGCAGTGGGATGTTTGACTGTATGTAAGTATAAAGCATTAGATGCCTTATGGTTCCGTATGTCGCTACGATGTTCCCCAATTCTAATACGTAATGAACGTGAAGTCTTGCCAACATAGAATGATTTGCATTGGCATGTAGCCAAATAGATGACCCAGCTAGTGGAACAATTGCCAAACACCTTGATATCATACACTTTACTAGTATTAGAGCTCGTAAATTGTTTGAGCTGGTTAACATGAGCACAAGAAACGCAATGTCCACACCTGAAAGTTCCCAATAATTCGTCCCCCAATATGGTAAGTTGTTTATATTTGGCTGCCCCACTTTCTCTGTGTTTGTAATGTGAAAATAGAGTGCCTAGTGTTTTACCACGTCTGAATGAAAATGAACATTGCTTATCTAATATTCCCCTCAAAAAATCATTTGCTAGTAAGATATTCCAATTTTGGTTCACGGCTTGCCTGACAGTCTGATGATTTTTGCCCAGTGTAGTAATTAGTCTCACTTTAGAGTTATTGATGTTTTGACTTTTGTCCCTGTATTCCAACAATGTCTTTCTATCTTGGTTGTCAGAATATGTCTTAGCTAATTCTATATCAGAAATGCTATAACCCCGGTCCAAAAATCTATTGAGTAAATCAGTTTTGGCTGTAGAATAATCATGTGAACATGAATTAATTCTCCGAATTCTAAGATATTGAGATTTAGGGATATTCCGGATGGTGTGGCGTGGATGCATGCTATGTGCATGTAACAAGGTGTTAAACTGGGGATATTTCCGAAAGATTTTTGTATTAAGTGTGTTGTCAGTATTACGATATACTGTAACATCCAAAAAAGTTATAACATCTCTGTGGAATGTAATTGAAAATTCAATGCCCCAAATGTTGTTATTCAGATGTTCCAAAAATTCCTGTAAATAATTCGCATCTGCACGCCACACCATCCAACAATCATCTAAATATCTTCTCCATATGTCTATTTCCACAAGATATAAATTGTGTAAAGGGTTGTAGATCAGACATTCCTCAAGGTAGGCCATAAAAAGATCTGCATAGATGGGGGCAAAAGAAGCCCCCATGGCCGTACCTTGTAGTTGCCAATAGCAATCACCCTGGAAATAGAACACATTTTTATTTAAAACATGTTCGGTGAGACAAATAAGTAGAGTGTTGAAACCCGGAGAATATAATTCTCTTCGCTTTAAAATGAAGCACATATGAACAGTTAAAAGATTTCATGGGGTTTAATTCAAAAGTTAGTTTTTTTTTCTTTTAAAAAATTTTGGGGGATTTTTTTAGGTCTTAATCCTGTAAAGCATTTTGGGGTTTTTATGTTTTGAGCAACAGTTGAAGGTTTTTCAGAATAAGCCCCCCTGAAAAATAAATAAAAAAAAAAAAAATTAAAAAAAAAAAAAAAAAAAAAAAAAAAAAAAAAAAAAAAACAAAAAATTTTTTTTTTTTTTTTTTTTTTTCTTTTTTTTTTTTTTTTTTTTTTTTTTTTTTTTTTTTATTTTTTTTTATATACTTTTATATTTCTTAGTTTTTTTTTTTTTTGCCACATTTTTCTTTCTATTTTTTCTTTTTTATTCTCTGTGTGCAAAGAAATGTTTTGTTTCATAACTAGTCAAAATATCTGAGATTTAATGGCAAGCTGTGATTTAACTTGTTTCTCTTTCTGAAGAGGAAAATAAGGTCAGTAATTTGATACATTTTTTTCCCTTAAAGTTTATATGTTCTTCAAATGCTATTCCTAATTATACTTTCTTGATTACACTGCTTATGCTTGTTTGTAAATAATCTGTCATGCTTTAATTAATAATAATTAGAACTAAATAAAAGTAAATAATATGTTTTATTTTTAACTCTATTAATATAAACAGTAAGTAACATTCTATTGTATATACTTCTTATAGCTTTCTCTTACATTTTTTTATTTCTGCCTTACACCCTTTTACTTTCTACTCTCTTTTCTTTTCTTTATTAATATATAGAAATGCTTTTGATCATATAGACACAGTAAATAATAAGATTTGCATAGGAGTTGAATTGGGACAAAAATGTTGAGTTTTGTTACTTATTAATAATTTTGGGCTTGATTTCACTTACATAGAGTCTGTAATAACCTGTAGAATGCATTGTGAAGGTTTTGTCATGTTTAGATGCATTTACACTGCTAAATGAATGTTTGTCACTAGTTTTTAATAAGTTTCCCACCAAAATGTTAAGAGAGATAATCTGGGATGTGGGCTGTCTCATGCACAGTGTCCATGAGCTACTTCAAAAGCTTCAACTCTCAGAATTCTCACAGAGAAGCTGAAAGCAGCTAGTCTCATCTCTGACCTAGATATCACACTGACACATCACAGATACAGAAATGACACTACCTAATTATACTTTCTTGATTACACTGCTTATGCTTGTTTGTAAATAATCTGTCATGCTTTAACTAATAATAATTAGAACTAAATAATAGTAAATAATATGTTTTATTTTTAACTCTATTAATATAAACAGTAAGTAATATTCTATTGTATATACTTCTTATAGCTTCCTCTTACGTTTTTTTTTATTTCTGCCTTACACCCTTTTACTTTCTACTCTCTTTTTCTTTCTTTATTAATATATAGAAATACTTTTGATCATATAGACACAGTAAATAATAAGATTCGCATAGGAGTTGAGTTGGGACAAAAATGTTGAGTTTTGTTACTTATTAATAATTTTGGGCTTGATTTCACTTACATAGAGTCTGTAATAACCTGTAGAATGCATTGTGAAGGTTTTGTCATGTTTAGATGCATTTACACTGCTAAATGAATGTTTGTCACTAGTTTAATAAGTTTCCCGCCAAAATGTTGAGAGACAATCTGGGATGTGGGCTGTCTCATGCACAGTGTCCATGAGCTACTTCAAAAGCTTCAACTCTCAGAATTCTCACAGAGAAGCTGAAAGCAGCTGGTCTCACCTTGACCTAGATATCACACTGACACATCACAGATACAGGAATAGCAGATTAATAATATGTGTTAAAAACCTATGTCCCAAACATATACATTACTATAACTCATTTAATTCATCTGATTGACAAACATAAATAATTTTATAACTCTATACTGGAAGAAATTGTCATGTGATATATTTTAAAGCAGTAGTATAGCATGTTTGTAAAATATGGTTACTAAAATGTGTTTGCTGTGCATTATTTTGTATAAAGCAGACAGATTTAGTGAAGGGACAGCAATGTAAGATGGTGCTCAGTAAAGATACAACTCAGTGAGATCATATATATATATATATGTATGTGTGTGTGTGTGTGTGTGTGTGTGTGTGTGTGTGTATGTGTGTGTGTTTGTGTGTATGTGTGTGTGTGTGTGTGTGTGTGTGTGTGTGTGTGTTTGTGTATGTGCGTGTGTATGTGTGTGTGTGTGTGTGTGTGTGTGTGTGTGTGTGTGTGTGTGTGTGTGCTGCAGTGTGTATGTGCATGTGTATATATATATATTTATATATATATATATATATATATATATGTATATGTGTATGTGTGTGTATGTGTATATGTATGTATATATATATATATGTATATATATATATGTGTGTGTGTGTGTGTGTGTGTGTATGTGTGTGTATGTAGATATGTATATAAATGTTTATGAGAATCTGCTTAACTATGAAGTATGATTTATAACAATTTCTATGAATACAATATTTCATTCTATTGGCAATAATGAGTTTGAGTAAATGCTCATATACAAGCAATTCAAGGTTTTTTTTGGAAGCTGTTAACTGTATTTACATGACAGAAAATAGATGCATCCTAATATATGTAATGTCTGAATCATATTAGCCAAAGTTTTTGATTTAAATGAATGTTAGAACCTATTTTTCTCTCCTCTTGATTTCTAACATCAAGATTATTTGAATGCTATTTGAATACAAGTGTTTTATATTACACGGATGTATATAGTAGTATGAACAGTTTTAAAAAAAAAAAAAAAAAAAAAAAAAAAAAGTTTATTTTAGTTTATATGATGCTGTTTTACCAAATGTGTAGTCTTGTCTTGCTAGATAATTGAATTGAAAACTGTTAACTTCAGTTAAATATAACTAGTATTAAATTGATAAGGTGGTAGCTGACATACTGCAGCTTAGGGTAGGGGGTTAACTTGAGTGGTAAATACTACTCTAAGTTGGAGTTTACAACTCCAGGCTGGATGCAAGGTTTAATCCTTACATTATTTTCACTTGTTCATTGTTATTTGTATATAGTTTTGACATCCACAATATATTTTGTACATTCATTGTCACTACAAACAAAATTGAATCCTATACGAAATCCCATAAGAGATTCAATAAATACAGCTATATTTAAAGGTACACCTAAAGGAGGAGATGTAACATTACTTATCTTGTTATTTGTTATTTTGATCATAAGATTCTTAAGTTTTAAAAATGCCAAATGACATCTTTAAAAGGAATTTCTTTAAACATTAATGGATTGAATAATCCATGTAAAAAGGCAAGCCTAATAAGATACATTAATTTACATAAGGCCAACTTAGTCTTCCTACAAGAAACCCATCTCTTGAAAAAGATATTGATAAACTAGCCACAAAACAAATATACAGTATTGGTTAGTTCAGAGCACACTCAGAAAAAGAGGAGTGGCTATTTTATGGAATAAAAGTATGCCCATTCCTAAAACCATTAAGTCTTATCAGGATGACAAAGGAATGTTTTGTATGGTTACAATACAAATTAATGGGAAGACTTACACTTTAATTAATGTATATTGGATACCCGGAATTGGTATTAATACAGTGAAACATCATCTTGATAAGATCATATCATTCTCTATAGGAGATATTATTTTAGCTGGTGACTTTAATTGTATACTACATGAAAGTGATACTACCACTATAGAAAGAGAAGAATTACATCTAATGCAAAACATTTAAAGGATTTTGCTAATTTTATCATTTGAATGATATTAATAATCAGATAGATTCAAAATCATTACCATACACCTTTTTTCTAACAGATACAAAACTTATTCAAAATAGATAGGGTCTTTATTTCTAACCAGATGGTAACAGATTTAATTAATTCCAAAATCATTTCATGTCCTATATCTGATCATAATTCAATTGTTTTTGAATTCATGATAAAAATACTCATAATGTTCAGATCAAAAGAATACCAGCATACTTAACTCAACTAAAAGACTATAAAGAATATATGCTTTCAGAAGTAAAACATTTTTTAGACATAAATAACACTCCTGAAGTCTCCATTGTTTATGTTTGGGATGCCTTAAAATCATATCTATATGGACAAAGTATCAGATGGTATAATAATAAAAGGAAATCTTGGGATAAGGAATTGTTAGATACTCAAAGTAAATTAGACTCTTATAAACATAATAATAAAGAAAATATTATGGACAAGAAAGTTATTGAAGAAATAAACAAAGTAAATGAGAAATACAAAGAAATTTTAACTCATAAAGTTAAAATAACTTTAGAGAAATACAAGTTTTTGTCTTATTCAATAAGCCCCAAATACTTACATAGACTTAAAAATAAAACAAAAGGTTGAATAAACAAAACCATATCAAAGAAATCTTTTCTCTAAGGAAAAGAAGAATGTTTCTAGTATACCAGAAATACTAGATGAATTTAGAAATCACTTTCACAAAATTAACCATAATAATATTAACATGGAACCTAAAGATAAAATAAAGGAGTTTATAACCACAAATATGAATAAAAGCTTAATAAACAACAGATTAAACTATTGGACAAGAGTATTTCATATACAGAAGTTATTACACAAATAAATAAGCTTAAATCAAACAAAGCACCGGGTAATGATGGTATTATACCAGAGATATATAAAATCCTTTCTAAAATACATATTCATTAATACATAAGGTTTTTATTTTGGCCCAAACTGAGTTAATAACCCCCCCATCTTGGCAATATACATTTATTTCGCCAATTTTAAAACCTAATAAAGATCCAACTAGATGTTCTTCATATCGGCCCTTCTCATTACTTAATGTTGATTATAAAATGTTTATGAATATCTTTGCTGATAGATTGAAGACAATCATTCCCGGCATTATAGATATAGATCAGACAGGCTTCATTGTAAATAGAAATACTTTTGATAATATAAGAAGAACTTTAACATTAATAGATTTTGCAAATAGGAAAAAGAAAGATTTAACACTTATTAGTCTTGATATAAGTTCAGCATTTGATTCAGTAAGTTGGGACTATCTGTTTACCTTAATGAAGTGCACAAACTTCTCGGATGCATTTGTAAATCTAATTGAACATTTATACAAAGGAACGTTGGCTTATATTAAGGTAGGAACATATGTTTCACAAAAATACCCATTCTTAAAGGTACAAAACAAGGATGTCCACTTTCTCCACTATTATTCACTTTAGTAATGGAGCCTTGGGCTAATTTGATCAGAAACAGTACTGACATAGAGGGTTTTGAAATAGAGGAAAATACAACATCCAAAATTCAACTTTTTGCAGATGATGTTCTAATTACATCAGCAGGATCTAATTCTTCTATGCAGTCTCTATTTGATAAAATGATGAATTTTAAAAGTATTTCTGGTTTAATATTCAATGAAGAAAAACTAAAATACTACCTATATATACAAAAAATATTCTCATTAGTGATTTTACTAAATATGTACCCAATTCAGGTCAGATAACTTATTTAGGTATAATACTATCTAAAGATATTAAATCTATTATATATAATAATTATAATACCTGTTTTCTTAATATACAAAATCGTTTTAATACCTGGAATAATATGTTTTTTACTTTGGAGGAGAGACTTACAATTATTAAAATGATAATATTCCCCAAGATTTTATACTTAATACAATCAATAATACTTCCACCTACAAAAATAATTATCAAGAAACTGAACACACTAATGTTAAATTTCTTATGGGCACCTAATAGACCTAGGATTGCATTAAAGAAACATACTAATAGCTGGTCTCAAGAGGGTATTTCTTTTCCAGACTTTAATTTATATACTATCTCTTCTATTGTAAAAGTTATTACTTTATTAATAGATCAGTCATATGTCACAAAATGGAAAGATTATTGGGAGCTAATTAGTATACACTTCATGAAAATCTCCTTAACACATAAAAATATGATTGTAAATAACCCCATGTTATGGTTACTAAAGGAATTTTGTACTTCACCTATTACACCTAAACATATGGTTTGTTACCCATTAAATATTATTATTAGTTATCGTAACTTTATATTCATGCACCCTATTTATAGGGAATGGAATTTTATTGTATTTCCTATAATGTATACTCAGGGTATGCTTATGTCATCTACTTCTGAAGGAACTCATTTAGCTATAGATAATGATCTAAAGTACTGGTATCAGTTGATATCTGATAATAAAGTTAAAAATCTAGATTTCTTAAAACAAGAATTTGATCTAAGAGAAACTTGCTGGTTAGAGGTTCAGACCTTTAGACAACATCTCATTAATAAAATAGATTTAATGTCTATAACTGTTAAAGAATCTATTCCAACACTGATTGATTACTTGATATTAAATTTACAACATAAAGTTTCTGATAAAGGTAAACTTTCATACATACATAAAGTTATCAGACAAGAAACTTTTTACAATGTAGATTCATACTGGAATTATTTCACTTCTATTAATGGGGACCCACCAAATCAACAAGATAAACAATATATATTGGAATCTGCTTATAGAACTACGTCTTCCATTGTCTGGAGACTTTATACATGGAAATTTTTACATAGATCTTTTATACACCTTTGATGATGAATAAAATAAATAATAAAGATAATCTATGTAAGAGATGTAATGTAGAAATTAATGCTGACTGGGCTCATATGTTTTATGACTGTATAAAATTGAAAGAATACTGGAAGTCAATTAATGAATTTTTGCAGGCTCTTTTACAGATAATTTCATTATTTATAAATCTCTTATATTATTCAACACACCTGTACCTCAAAGTGTTAAAAGGTTAAGCTTCCCTTGTTATGGTCTATTCTAGCAGTGGCTAGGAAAATAATAACTAGAAATTGATTTCAGATACACCTCCTTCGTTCAATGAATTTAAAAATGTTATGAATATAGTGTGCCATATGGAAATAAACACAATTAGGACTAGAACAAATAGAAAAACATCTTATTTTATTGTATGGGATAATTTACAAAATTTGTTAAAAAAATTTCAATTTCAATAGCATGGTATTTTAGTTTAATTAATTGATCTGATTGTAGTGGATGTCTTTGTAAATACTTTAGTTGTTTTGTTGAATATTATAATAATACCTATTTTTAATTACTTGTATAAAATTGTTATGATATTTCTCTTATATGTTAAAACAATAAACCTGTTTTGAAAAGAAATTACATGTGGTGGTACAAACACTCAAATTAGAACATCACTACATGTGGCTTGCTTGAACATATCATTACAGATATAGCATCCAATTAATGCTTATTTTTTTTTATTTACTTATTTTTTTCATTAAGTAAGACAGAATTATTCACTTCATCTTTGCAGGGGAGGCAGCCTCTATCAATTGTGTAGCAGAAACGTTTAAGGAAGGGATTTAAAATACTCAATATAGTGCTGGATGTGTGTAAAGACCCACATAAGGTTTTACTGCAGCAGAATCTCCTGCAGAACTGTTTATTTACAAATTTCATTGACGTAGAGATGTCACCATTAAACTTAACCTGAATGTTTTATTAGTATAAATACAGTTTGGTTACAGAAAAATTTGTCCAAAGACACTTTAGTTTGTGAGGGGTTGAGTGGGAGGTGAAAGACAGTGGATGAGGGTATTAGGGAAGACAAGGCTGGATAGGATTTATTTAATATGTAAGGGGAGGTAGGTGGTAAGTAAAGAATTAAAGCAAAAAAGAAAGAAAGTAATGGAGGATGTAAGGTCATAGGGGAAGGATTTTCAAAAATTGATATTACTAAGCAAAGAGTAAGGTCAGTCGTTTTGGTGTGGGAGTTTATTATTCCTTTGCTCTCACACCCAAATATGCAGAAAATCAGGCCTAGTAGTTGTGCTCAAGGTGAGAGTTCAGGTTTATATCAATGAAAGGTGGTAAGAGTATGAATTATTTTTTATAACAACTAGAATGACCTCAGAAGTTCCTTATAAAAAGAATACAAGGCATAACAAACCTGCCTTATACAGAGTGCCTGAAAGCCCTTCCCCTCTACCCAGTTTCCTATAGATTGCTGATGGATGATCTATTCCTGGCTTACAAGGCATTCACATAGCCCACACTTATGAATCTCCTGCAAATTCATAAGTCAAATAGTATCAGAAATTCATGGTCTTGTGATCAGAATTTTGTGTGTGACTTAAAAAGAACATGCTGGAGAGACAGATATGTGTACCAGAGACCTCCTATGGGACAGGCTTCCCGTCCATGTGAAGCTGAGTTCATCTATTACCCAATTTAAGTTCAACCTAGACCAGTGGATGGGGAATATGAAATTTACACCATGCCTGGCACATATGTCTCTTATGGACAGAAGTTGCTTATAAATGCCTGGCCCTCAGTGTTCCATTTAGATACGAGTATGTCCCTTATGGGCAGAAGTTGCTTATAAATGCCTGGCACTCAGTGTTCCATTTAGATATGACATATCATTATACTTTTGGAAAACTTTAGGCTTAGAAAGTACCCTCATGTTGTTAGATTATTAAAAATATATGAATCTGAACTCTCAGCTATTCATTCCATTAGATATGAGTTGCCAGACTAATTCAAGATGACTTATTCCATTTTCTACCTATTAAATCCATATCAACTTTTTCAAGAACAAAAAATAAGATCTTTTAAAATCTTTACACACTAATATGCGCTTACACAGTGAATTATTCTAATTTTCTTGTTTAATATCATAATAGCATCTGAGAAGTGCTAAAGGATGAGAAAGGTAAAACAGCAGAACTGATTGTTAAAAATGTGAAGAAAATATCATTTAGAGCATATTATGAACATAGTAAGGAGGTATGTTAGAAGTATGTACTGAGAACTAGCTGATATAATGGGGGAGAAACGTAATATGATGAAGTTATATAAGACAAAGTCTGGGAACAGTTACATGGGGGTATAAGTGTATACAAAAGAAAGGTAAATGACAGTGGCGCACAAGTACCACATGGGCTAGACTACTCATTTTAAAAAGATGACAAATGGGAAAAACATTTTTGAGAAGATAATAAATGCATTGTTGTATGATGGAATAACCAGTGAAAAAGAAATTTTATAAGAAAAAAGGTGGCAAGAAATAAAAGGAGTCTCCTTATACTGAATAATATAGAATATTACATATTTATAAACTTTAGGCAACCATTTCATAATCAAGTCACCAAGGATGATCTGTAAGGAGACATTAAAGCATGAAGAAGGTGAAGGAGATGTTAAAAGTAAAAAAGAAAACACTGTAAATCATATAAGAGGAAAATGGAAAAAAGCAAAACTGATGAGTTGTAATACTGCAAAACTGCAAACACGTGAGAGCATACGTTACAGGAAGATTTGGAAAATTAAAGAAATTTATAAGTTTGGAGAGAACATAATACAAGTTTTGCAATCAGTATGGGGAAGCATTTGGATAGAGAAACACATGAATGGTTATGTACAAGAGATGGTCCAGATAAAAACTGAGTAAAGCAAAAATACCCAAAGAGTAGCATCATTTTACTATGGTTATGAAAGCTGCCATTGTAAGTTGTCAAGCCTTAGCAGAAGGGGCTGAATGGGAAATAAAAAAAAAGAGTCAAAGCGCCCATTTGTAGCCTAAGCTGATGATGTAGATTTAATAACACCAAATGGGAATGGAATGAAGGAAATAATTATTACAGTAGACAATTAGAAAAAGAAGGTTGGAAATTAAGTATAGAAAATTAAAGAATATCACATCAAGAGGTTCCCTGATTTAATTCTTAGTTGTGGCACCTTCTGCATGTCTTCCCTATATTTGTGTGCATTTTCCTCAAGTTCCAAAGACATGCAGTAGGTATATTGGGCACACTAAATTGGCAATACTTGTGAATGCGTATGGTATGTAAGAGCATTCCTGGTAGAGCTATCCACCTGGCGATGTGAAAATTGGCTCTAGATGATTGTCACTTTGTATGTGATTCCCTGACACAATTTCTAAAAGTGGAAAAATGAGGTGGTGGGTGGCTGGATGGATGGATGGATGTGGATATGGAAATGATTCAGATGTGTACTTTACTATATGTTATATAACTATATTGATAAACCAAACACTAGACAAACCTGTACAAACACACAAAAGCAGTTCCAGGGAAAAAGAAGACCGCTGCAGCTTGTAATGCGTTAAGCGCTTTTCATTTACTCAATAGTAAACTTCATCAGACATATTGCACATCAACGTTCATCATTTAAATAGTAAAAAAGGCGCCAAAAATTGATGTCACAGATTCTTCAAATTATACTTTTAAGATTCTGTTAAAAATAAATATTTGTATAAATATATATATAAATACTATCAACCCTTTTTATATGTAAAATATATTTTAACATGAACAAGCTTATGAAATAGGATTTTATATTGACAATCAAAAACATTATACCCATTCTATCTATTTAGTGCCTTTAGTTTCAATATATAGTGCTTATATTACATATATCATTCAGTCCTGGCCATGCATAAGGGAACACATTTAATTGCCAACTTAGCTCTGCCTTATCGAATAAGAGCTCTTTACTGTTTTCCTTTCTTATTGCATAAGTATGTTCGTATATTCTTTCTTTTGACAAGTTGTTTGTCCTACATAATAAGCCTGACACTGTTGGCACAGCACTATATATATATATCAATCCTTTCGAATTGCAATTACGTCTCCCTTTTATATTGTAAGTTCTTTTATTGTAACAGAATGTCCTTCCTGAATGTACCTGGAATAACTGCACCTCCCACATTTTTTCACATCCCCCTGTTGCATTCTAGCTATATTGCCTGACTTATTTCTTTCTATGTATTTAAAGGAATGTTTAAGTAAAAAAGTTGTACTAAAGGGGTTGCGTACATGGCACTATTCTTAAGGGCTAATTGAAAATTCATTTTTCCACATGGAATTGTTAGGCGTATATGATAGACATGGGTTTGAGCTTTTAGAAATGTTGATTAAATATAACATGAAATAAATTGATATATTAGTGGAGGAATGTAATAATTTGGAGAACCAATTGCAGAGTGAAATTAGCTATGAAAGATACAAATATGAACATCAAAGGATTTATGAAAGTATTGAGAAGCAGTTAATAGAACTGAAAAATAAAAAACATAGTGAGCTAATAAGAGATAAGGAACAATATGAAAAAGGCATTGCTTATCCAAATCCCCCTAAGGTAAGAAATGTATAGATTCAAAAAGAGACCCCTAATATTACTAATAATAACAATAATCAACAGGAAAGGGGACAGAATGAAATAAGGCCTAATGATGGCTTAATTTCAACAGAAGAGGGGGAACAATTTGAAGATGGAGATACCAGTTTAAGGAGATCTGAAAGGCTCAAAAAACATGATAATCAGGGTAATAAAGGTAATAGGCAACATAATCAGGATTTTATACACCATCCAGACACAACCAGAAGAGGGGGGATACCAGTATCGGGGGAAGGGAGAGAGAAGGGTTACAATTGAATAATGAAGTTAATGAAGCTTTTGAGTATGTAGAAGAATTCAGTGACAAAGAGGTTATAGATGCTAAGCCCACAATAGTATACAGTAGTACAAAAGATTTTAAGGTGTTTAATTTTTCTAGAACTAAAATAGATGAAGAAATAGTTGATGTGCTTATTAAAGGTCTGACATTTGTTCCAGTAAAACGCCCAAACTTGGCTGATATACTGATTGATTTAAAGTTGTTCTTGAGAAAACTGAATTTGAAGATATTATTTGGAACTAACAATGTGTTAGATGAAGATTTATACCCCACATTGTTGTTATATGAAAAGATATGTGAAATTGACATCAGGCAAATTTTTAACAAAACTGGGTAATTTAAGGATAAGTTAACTAAGGAAGAGAGGAATAATTTAGAGTTTCTAATGCAACAATCCTTAAGAATTATGAAACAAGATAAAGGGGGGATTAGTAATAATGGATGTATTTGATTATGAAAAAAGAATGGTTGAAATATTAACTCAAGTTACATATCAAGAAGTTATGTTTTTATAAAACAAAATAACCACAGATGAATATAATTATTTGAATAATATTGCCCCAGTGATTCCCACTATCTTTGGAGCACCAAAGATACACAAGATTGTGGAAAAAACACCTATGCGGCCCATAGTAGATGGACATAATTCCATCACCTATGCAGCAGTAAAATACCTTGATAACAAGTTAATAATGGGCTGTTCCCAAATTTGCAAGGATTCATGGCACTTTTTAGATATTATGAATAGTAAGGAGTATTTAAATGACAGCTTATTTCTTACAATTGACATAAAAGATTTGTTTATTTGCATACCTCATGAGGAAGTGTTGGAAGCTGTTATGTATTTTTGCATAAACAAGGGGTCACACAAACTAAGATCAGCTTATATGTTGACTTGTTTGAAATGATATTAAAAAACAACTTTATTCAGTTTAAGAAAAAACACTACTTGCAACAGGTTAGAGTGGCCATGGGGTCACCATGTGGCACAATTTTTGCTAACACTGTAATGGCAGTCTGGGAAGAGCAATATGTATTTAACAGCCCATATGCACAAAACATCCAGGTCTATCTAAGATTTTTGAATGATATTTTTATTTTGTGGCAAGGTGATCAAGGAGTGTTAAGTAATTTTATTGAATACATCAATAACGCAACTACATACTTGCAGTTCACACATGAAGTAGGAAAAACTAGTATTAATTATTTGGATGTTAATCTAACTAAAGATAAAGTATATAAATAATATATGGCCAAAAATCTATAGAAAACCGACTTATTCAAATTAATTTCTACATTTCACCAGTGCCCATACAACTGGGAATAAAAAAGCGGTGGTAAAAGGACAATTTGTAAGGGCAGCAAAAATGGTAACCATAGAACAGGACTTTGAAATTGAATGTGATAATCTAATAGGAATGTTTTCAAAAAGAGAGTATCCTACTGACATGTTATGTGAACTATATAAAGAAGTCAAAAAAAAGGAAAAAATTATATTTTTCACCTATATTGGGAAACAAAGGGGAACAACTATTTAACAGTGAAAAAGAAAAAGTAATAGATACCATGGTTTTGTTTATAACACCATACGATATACACTTTCAAGAAATTATTATGATTATGTCCAAAAATTGGATGATAAAACAGGAAGATGAACAGATTAGTGGCAAGCTGGAACAAGGTTTCAAAATGATAGCTAAAAAAGGAATAACTTTAAAAGAACAATTAGAAAGAAATAAGTCAGGCAATATAGCTAGAATGGAACAGGGGAATGTGAAAAAATGTGGGAGGTGCAGTTATTGCAGTTACATTCAGGAAGGCCATTCTGTTACAATAAAAGGAAGAACTTACAATATAAAAGGGAGACATAATTGCAATTCGAAAGGACTGATATATATAAATATATATATATATATATATATAGTGCTGTGCCGACAGTGTCAGGCTTATTATGTTGGACGAACAACTCATATGTTAAAAAAAAGAATATAAGAACATACTTATGCAATAAGAAAGGAAAACACTAACAACACACTAGCTAGGCATGCACAGGAATGTATAGGACATGAATTTAAATTTTCAGTATTGCAACAAGTAAAAATGCCTGAAAGAGGAGGTCCTTGGGAGCTCTTATTAGATAAGGCAGAGCTAAGTTGGCAATTAAATGTGTTCTCTTATGCATGGCCAGGACTGAATGATATATGTAATATAAGCACTATATTGAAACTAAAGGCACTAAATAGATAGAATGGGTATAATGTTTTTGATTGTCAATATAAAATCATATTTTATAAGCTTGTTCAGGTTAAAATATATTTTACATATAAAAAGGATTAATAGTATGTATATCTATAGATAGATATATATATATATATATATATATATATATATATATATATATATATATATATATGGGAACACTTCACATAATCGAATTATTGAAATCTCGAATTTCATATGGTCGAGACCATATGATCGAGATTTTAATAAATCGAATGTGTGTAGTGTTTAGAAATAACACTTTACTTACCTTAATACATTACGTTCACACAGAGGCAAGTATTGTTGTATGCCTTGTGTGTACGTAATGTATTTGTTTTGTGGTGTTGGCAGAAAGTAAAGAAATCTCCCGTTTTGCGCTTCCGCATACAGGGCAAGACGGGAGATTTCCCATCTCCCCACTGTAGCGCGATCTTGGAGTTGGTATATTTAAGTAGGGGGGGTGTGGGGGGCATTTTTTTTAATGGTTTCCCTTCAGAAGTTCGAGTTTCCGAAACTCGAGCTTTTGGTTTCGGTTATTTGTAGTTCGAGATTTTGGAAATTCGATCTTCTGAAGTGAATCCATATATATATATATATATATATATATATATATATATATATATATATATATATATATATACACATATATATATGAGTGTATATTTAAATACATGTTATTTATACAAATATATATTTTAACAGAGTTTTAAAAGTATAATTTGAGGAATTTGTGACATCATCAATTTTTTGGCGCCTTTTTTACTATTTAAATGATGAATGTTGATGTGCAATCTGTCTGATGAAGTTTACTATTGAGTAAATGAAAAGCGCTTAACACACTACAAGCTGCAGCGGTCTATTTCCTGAAACTGCTTTTGTATACAACTATATTGCATATGTAGTCTGGGAAACCAAAGATTAGAGTGAAGGAGACTGAGAAGGGAATTGTAAGAGATCTTAAAATATGTTTGGTTATTTTAATTTCTCATTTCCATTTTTCCAGATTCTAACATTAGGCAAACATGGATGTTTCTATCTCATTAATATTTTATCTATAATGCTGCTACAGGCAGACAAATGTAGGTTTTGTAAAACCAAATTGGAAACAGTTGCACACCTTGTTGCAGGTTGCGACATATTAATAGCAAAAGGACTGTATACTGAAAGGCATAATAATGTGGCAAGATTGTTGCACTGGGGATTGTGCAAACATTATAGTATTGAAGTGGCTGAAAACACTGGAAACATGACCCACAAAGAATCACAGAAAATGATGAAGTTTATATCACATGGGACATGCTAGAAAACTGGATATAGTGGTTCTAGAAAAGAAGACAAAAGTAGCATTGATCATTGAAATTGCCACACCCAGTAACTACAGTGTATTGCATACAGAGAGACACAAAGTCATAAAATATCAGGATCTGCAGGCAGAAACAAGAACAATGCGGAAGACAGATACCCAGACAGTTCCAATAGTAGTAGGAGCAACGGGTCTTATAAAAAAAGAGTCTACAATCATATTTACATATGTTACCAATCCATGTAACTCTGTACAAATTGCAGAAGGAGTCATTACTGGGCACATTGCGGGTGCTCCAAAGAACACTTTTGCCTGACATCAAAGATTGAAACAATACTAATTTAATGAACTTTAATTGTACTTTGACTTAGGAATGGGGTCCATTCCTGTCATGGTATTAGAAACCCAAAAGACTTGGAGAAATTAAAAAAATTGCTAAGAGGAAGCTTTTACTAAAATCAAGAGAAGATGCTCTCCTACAAAGCAGTTGTTCAAAATTTGAATCTTACACATCAACACAGTCTGTTATTAGATTAGATAAGGGTTCTAGCTGCTAACCATTTCAGCCTGCTCACTGAGTCCTTCTGGCATGAACAATTAGTAGGGGGGAAGCCTTGCTGTTCATTAATGAATTATTCACTGGTCCATTCTGTGAACCCACTGCTTAGTTCATTATGCAATTCTCTATATAAGCATGGGGCAGATGAGTGGCAATTGTCTATATAAACATGGGGCAGTTGAGGAGCAATTCTCTATATAAGCATGGGACAGTTGAGGGGCAATTCTCTATATAAGCATGGGGCAGTTGAGTGGCAATTCTCTGTATAAATATGGGGCAGTTGAGTGGCAATTCTCTATATAAGCATGGGGCAGATAAGTGACGATTCTCTATATAAACATGGGGCAGTTAAGTGGCAATTCTCTATATAAGCATGGGGTAGATGAGTGACAATTCTCTATATAAACATTGGGCAGTTGAGTGCTGTTCCTTTTTATGCTCAGGAATATTCAACAAGGCAACCTGTTTCAAGAACAAAATTTACAACTTACTGGACTGTAATAATATTGCACATTGTTGTAAGAAAAAAGTGAATGGCAATGCTGAATGCTGGATAAAATTGGGAGTAAAAGAAAGGCGCCCAAAGAATAATATAATTCTGGCTGTGGTTATGAATGCTGCC
Organism: Protopterus annectens; assembly: GCF_019279795.1. Lineage (NCBI taxonomy): Eukaryota > Metazoa > Chordata > Ceratodontiformes > Protopteridae > Protopterus > Protopterus annectens. Next base: position 1,933,350,219 of record NC_056728.1, on the reverse strand, counting down.
ATTGTGAAAGAGTTCTTGTACTACTTCATTGCATCATTGCCTTAGTGTATTACATTGTTTTATATCACATTTCATTGTTATATAACTGCATATACAGGATTGTAGGTGAAGATTTGTACCTACTATCACCCACACTGTTTAATTTTGGATGCATGACAATTGTTAGAAGGTCTTCCAGGTCACTCTTATAGTGTCCTGCCTGTTTTGTCTGATTCTGTGAATTGTTGCTCTACTCCCCTTCTAGCACATGATTTTTTAGAATATCTGTACTCCCAAGTACACGTAGCTATACTGTATCTGATTGTTAGTGGTGTGGCAGCCACACTTAAATAGTTCCTTATGCCCAGTGTCAATATCAGCAGGATAGCCCATTTCTATCTGCATAGAGCTTGGTAGTTAGGCATGCAGAGTCTCTAATATACATTATTATTTAGACAATATACTACAATTGTTAGCTTTGTTTGGCCCTGTGCTGCACTGCCTGTTTGAGGTTCTGGGACACTGCATTTTCCAAAGGTGCACAATTACTTGTGCTCTGTGACTTCAGATTCTAAAGCACTTTCTACTAATTTAAACTACTTCAAAAGAGAGAGACAGAAAAAAAATGATTTTCTTATTCTCCTGCAATAAAGCAGATTCAACATGATGGTGCAGCTTAAGCTAACATTTTATTATTGAAAGTCATTACCCCTTAGTCACTACTTCTACCTTTACTGAATCCATTTAAGTCACTAAAGCACATGGGTAGGACCTATAAATGTGCCATCTTCCTGTGATATTACTCTCCTGTGTGCAATGCTACCAGATGACTGCAAGTGAATCTGGCATTCTGACATATTTTGTAGAAATAGAAACTGTGTGCTATTTTTCTCTTGTTTTGTTTTCCTCTTTGCCCAACAGTACCATTTTCAGCTTTAGTTAATGAAGTCACTTTGAACAAGCCGAAGTGGTACAGCCATATATTTCATGGGTGATTTGTTATTGGCATTGTTATTTATAAAGGGGTCATGTTAGGGGTCCTAAATATAACTCAAGGCATGCACCTCCCACCATTTCCAGCAGACCATTATACACTACCTATCCTCAGCAGTGCCTGTGTATAATGCTATTAATAGTTACGAGTGTTGCTTTCTTGCAGTATGTTTTGATGCTGTTGGCATCCGTACTTCTCTGTCTCTTCTTACATTTCCTTATACTTCTGCTGCATTGTATAACCTAGTACAGAACGTATAACAGCATTGGCACAGTGGGTGACCTTTCATGGAGCACAGAAAGTGCTGCTCATTAACCATGTGTCGGCGGTTACATATCACAGTCCAAGGAAATATAAACGGTAGCTAACCAAGGGACGTGTTGTGAACATATCCAAACAGAGTCAATATCGTGAATAGTTATATAAAGTCATTACTAAGTAAGGTGTTCCATTATTTGCTGTAGAATAACAGAGGCTATGTGCCCAGAGTTTTGTAAATCTTGGTCCAGTTTCTCCATGTGATGTGTGCAAAGGAAGACAGCACAGGATCATGGGAGTTTACTAGGCTACGAGCCATAGAGCTTTTTTAAGCTTAGATATTCATGTCACAATTTTCCTATTTATCAATGCCCATGGACTAGAATATCTATCTTATATACGTGTGCCTTGGGGCATCTACACGCATCCTCATAAGGGCCACAGGCAACAAGCTAGGGGTGAATTTGTTATTTCCCATCTGTTGGACCAAACTATGTTTAAATAGGCTTAGGGAAGAGCTCTGCTTCACATGAATGGGGATTCTGTCCCAGACAAGCGGTAATCTCTGTGACACATACCTGTTCCTCCAACATGTTTTGTTTACATCACATATTAGGTTTAAATACTTAGACTTGGCAATTGTAATGCTGTTTGTTTTGCAAATATATAGGAGATCCATCAGGACTGGATGTCTTGTAGTTTAGGCATAGATCACCCCTCAGTAGTCTGTAGGATACTGAGTTCAGGGACAGGGCTTTGAGGTGGTCTGCATATGAGATGTTATTTTTACCATGTATTCTTTTAGTGAGGAATCACTGTGGCTGCTCCAGCCATTGCTAGAGACTGCATTGTACTCTATTATTGGTCTAATTAGGGATGAGTATAGTGGGACTATGATCTCTTTAGGCATGACCTGACTTAAAAGGTGAACCATGTAGAGCAATTTTCTAACCACCATGGACACATGGTAATCAAAGTTCAGGTTACTATCAGCCTGAGTTCCAAAGTCTCTTACCACTGGGTCTTTTCTTAGGAAGTGTTATCAATGTTGTAATTTTGCAGGGGTGGTCATCTTCTGAAAGGGTATAAGGATGCATTTTTTGCATTGAGTTTAGGCCATGGATCTGGCACCAGTAATTTGTCTATGTCAGACCACATGGAGGATATCTACATCTTTCAGGTATTCATGAATGCATCTGGCCTACAATTGCCAGCAAATGTACTCATCCAAAGGTACCTTACATTTTCTTGACTTCAGAAGTTTATTCCAAACAGGGGAGATCCTAATACCTCTGGTAAAAGGATTCTTCGTGGAAGTGGATTCCCCTGCCCTAACTTCATGTGTCTTATTCATCAGCCATTCAGTTATCCATTGGGGGACACAGGGATGAATGACTAAATCTGTGAGATACTGTGTCAAATGCCTTTGTCAGTTCAAGGTAGGCAGTATGCCCCATGTTACCCTCATATATGGCTCTAGTGACCTTCTCAAAGAAGTGCATCAGGTTTAGTAGGCATGACTTGCCCTTGACAAAACCAAATTAGGATGGTTCCAGTTAGTGAAGTTTTCCTATCTCTTTGATTATTAGGTCTGCAATAATTTTTTCATAGCCTTGCATGTAAGACTAGTCAAACTTATGGGTCTGTAGTTTCCTGGGTCTGTTGATGGTTCCCCTTTGTGTAGAGGAATGGCCACTGCAGTCCTCCATTCCATAGGGATGAAGCCTGCCTGAAGGCTGTGGTTGAAAAAAAATACTAGTGGGTCCGACAGGTCATATTTCAAGCTATTTATGACGTATCCCGAGATGTTGTCAGGACCCAGTGATGCTGAGTGTTTTTAACTTTTGGAAGTGCAGCCAGGACCTATTCTTTAGTAATAGTTGGTGGAGAAATATTAGAGGGTATTTCCTGGGGAGGGGGTAACTGGGGATGATAGTGGAGTAATATTGGAGCTAAATTTATTGTCCAATACATTTGCTATATCCTCGGTTCAGAATAAGAAGTTCCATTTACTAATAGTTCAGCACACTGTTGGGTACTCCCCTTAAGGTTGTGTACCTAACTGAAAAATCCTTTACGAGGTTATCCTTAGCCTCAGAGACTATTTTTGCCTTGAATGTGGCTTTAGTGGACTTGACTAGTCCCCTGAGTTGCTTGATGCAATTGATGAAGGAGCTTTTTTGTATTTTGAGCAGAGTCTTTCTTATTTTTGGGTAAGATGGTCTATATTTTGTTGTATAGCCTGTTTATACTGATGGTCCACCAAGATGGCTTGTTTTTGGAGTTTGTTCTAAGTTTATTCTGGAGTGATACTGCTGTTTCAATTTAATTATTTACATGTTTGTACAGGGTTTCTGTAAACACTTCTGCATAGGCCATGTTATTCTCTGAGTTTAAGGAGCTTGGAATTTATCTATGCCATTGCTTAAAAGGCAGTACCTGGTCTTGATAAACTACTTAAAAGTTTTGAGGTTTGCTGGGACTTCAGGGTTTATATTTAGTCAACAGTGTCTGTTTTGTCATCTAACTTGACCAGTGAGGACATTACACTAGGTACACACTCCCTCATATTTGTGAGCAGCAGATCCAGATATTTGCACCACTAGTAGACATGCAGACTAGCTATTCCAGGGCATTTGTAGTGACAAAATCTATTAATGTTTGAGCCTGCATGTTAATGGTTGTGTATGCATCCAAATTTATGATGGGATATTTAAAATCATTCAAGAATATTGTGAAAGACTCCAGTACTTTCAAGTACGTGACATGGTTATCCTGGGTCATAGATGGGCACCTATAACTACCAAGGATATAGTATGGAACTGTTCCTAAGGTTAGTTGGACAGACAGAAGTGCAAGTGTTTCATATTGTTTGACCAACCTTGAGTTGAACTTACTTTTGTTTTCATAGATTGATACATCTCCACCTCCTGTCAATTCCTATGTGGTAGCTGGTCTAAATGTGTGAAAAGCATTACTGCCTTGCACTGCCAGGTACCTTCCACAGCTTTAAATAATGTCTCATTAACTGCACAGATATCAACACTCTCCAGGATGAAAAGCACTTCCATTCAATTTGAGACTCCTAGCAATGAGCAGTAGCACTTTTAGTTTATCTTGAGCTGAATTTACTATGTTAGAATGTTTGTCAGTTTGGCATTGCATAAAACATCCACACTATAGGGGTGGATGATGTTTGGGTCAATGTCCAAAAGCCTAGCATGAACAGGTGTAGACTATCCTTGACAATGCAACATGATCTGGCCATCCAAGCTGACAAATATTGGACTCCTCCCTTAGAATGACACCAGTAACTAAGCCAACTGTTAAAGCCAATCATCTTCTGTTTATATTGTAGTATCATCTTTTGAGAAGGTAGAATGCTGCTTGATGCTAGGCTCATATCTGCCTGGGACACATAATCTGAAGGCTGTGTTATTTCTCTCTTCATCTTTTCCAATGTGGTACATCTCAGGTCATCAACACCCACATAGAATATAACAGAGTTTTATACTTGTGGTTCAATGTCCTTAGTGCATATGTGGTCTAGCATATCTGTCCACGATAGGCAACTGACCAGGAGCATCCCTTTGCTCATCCTGGTTAATGAGGGATCAGTGTGTCTGACAACAGAGTCTCCAGTGATCAATACATTGTGTTGTGTGGTAGTTTGCATTAAACGCCTAGAGGCTGAGACATTGTGAGATGTGGCTGTATGTGTCCTTGGGAATGTTGTCTTCATAGAGTATTTGGAAGGTTGCTGAGGACAACATGTATGAAGTCTTTCAGGTTTTGGCAGATTGCATTTCAGAGCCTCAACATATGCAGGCGTATGTGTCTGATCCATAGAAGGTGTAGTGTGTGCTTTACTGCCAACCTGTTTGGAGATATTACTGTCTGTATATGAGAGCTTTGCCCCCAAAGAGATAACATGCTAACTTCACAGTCGCACAACCATGAAGAGAAAAGAAAACTCCTCAGACACTGAATCACTACTGGTTCACAAACACAAACTTCTAGTTGGGGCACTTGGAAATTAGAGCAACTGCAGTGCACAAGTGTGTATTAGACCCACAGTATGCATATATTTATTTATTCATTCCAGTTTGATGACCGGGGAGGACCACTGGGCAAGAGGAGGCCGCTTTCAGTGGAGGCCCAGGAGAAAAGCTCCACAATACAACGTTTACTTACATGATAATTACAAAGAAAGTTTACATTACAAACAATAGGTAGCATTTTGTTCAGGAGAAAAAGACAGGCATATAGCATCATGGCTAGATTTTACTGTTTAGTTACATATACAATCTACATTTAAGAGCGAGGTTAGGAAGATAAAAATGTTAGCCAGAAGTAAAGGGGGAGGAGAGCTTGAGAGGTGTGAGGTGAAGAGTACAGTTGCATTTCCTGTTTAGATAGAGGTAGGAATGAAGTTGAGTTTTAAAGTTATTAAGGTTGTTACAGATCCTCATTGTGGAGGGCAGAGCATTCCATTTTTTAGCTAGGGAAAAGGAGAGCAGAAGCTGAGCAGCTGGGTGCTTGGGTTTTTGGACGGTGATCAGAATTTTCTGGGTAGATCTAAGGGATATGAGGGGGGTATATGCTTGTAGAATATTGGATAGTGCAGGGCAGTTAGTAGACTGGAACAACTATTTGTGGGCTGTGGTGATTTAGAGAAAGTCAAGTTGATTGGGGAGTTCAAGCCAATTTAATGAGTGAAGGGAGGTGCAGTGATGAGAGGAGGATTTGGCATTGGTAGCAAATCTGGAGAGTTTGTTGTAACATACTTCCAGTCTGGTGTTAAGTGTGGAAGATAAATTAGTGAGCAGAGGAGCGCCATACAGTAGAAAGGGAAGGAGATAGGTAGTGGCGAGAGTTAGTCTGGTGGTAGGAGAGAGGAAGTGCTTGTTTCTGTAAAGTAGGCCAAGCATTATGTGGGTTTTCTTGATGTTTAGCTGGATGTGAGTGTTAAATTTTAGGTGTTCATCAATGGTGACACCAAGAAGTTTGGCAGAGGGTATGACCTCGATAATGGAATTGTTAAGGCTGGTAATTAGAAGTGAGTTTTTATCAATAGGGGAGGATTTTGATGGAGAGAATAGAAGGATCTTAGTTTTGTTGGCATTTAGTGAGATGTGATTTTGGAGCATCCAGTTTTCAGTGGTTGAGAAGGCAGTTTCTGTTAGAAATTGGAGATCTGTTAGGTTAGAGGCGCAGCAGATCAAAGTGGAATTGTCAGTGTATTGCACAATTTTGGTATTAGGTATGGCTTTGTGGAAGTCATTAATAAAGATATTGAATAGCAATGGGCCAAGTATGGAACCTTGGGTACTCCAGTGGGGGTAGGAAGGAAAGTGGAGGTGGCCTGGCCCTATTTCACGGCCTGGGATCTGTCAGAAAGGTAGCTAGAGAACCAGGAAAGAGTTTTTTGGGAGAGGTTAAGCTTGGACAGATGATTTAGTAGGCGAGTATGGGAGATGGTATCGAAAGCTTTAGATAAGTCCAGCAGAACAGAGGAAACCATATTGCCAGAGTCACGAGCTAAATTGAAAGAATGTAAGAAGGAGAGACGGGCTGTGTTTGGTACTGTGTCCTGGGCAGACGCCATGTTGGGTAGTGAGAGAGTAGCTGATGTTTGGTAAGGAATGGCAAGAGCTGCAGGTGGATGCATTTTTCAAGAAGTTTGGAGATTGGGGAGAGGATGGCTATGGGGCAGAAAATGGAGATGTTACAGTTTTTGCCACCCTTGTGGAGTGGAAGAATAAATGCAGTATGCCATAGTTTAGGTACATAGGATTCAAGTAGTGATCTATTGATCAGGATGCTGATAGGCACAGCAATACCATCTGAGGCTATTTTTAAGAAGGAGGAAGGAATATATATATATATATATATATATATATATATATATATATATATATGGATCTAGGAGTATTCACTGAAAGCACATTTCACTGAAAGTCAAATGACTGTGCAGAAATCACTGAAAGCACAATTCACTGAAACACTGTAGTGCGACCCTGGAGTTAGCATATATAGTAAGGGGGGTGTGGGGGCGATAGTTTGGATATATATTAAGTTTAGGAAAGAGTAATTTATTGAAATAGCAAGCATCCATGTTTTTAGTTCATAATATTTAAAATAGGTGGGGCTACGCCCCACACCCCCCCAATGTAGGGGGTGTTACCCCCCTTACTATATATTCTAACTCCAGGGTTGCACTACAGTGGGGAAAAGGCCATATATAACTTTCAGTGAAATGTGTTTCAGTGACTTGAGCTTTCAGTGATTTGTGCACAGTGAAATGTGTTTCAGTGAAATACGCTTTCAGTGAATAGTCCTAGACCCATATATGTAAATGTGTGTATATATATATATATATATATATATATATATATATATATATATATATATATATATATATATATATAGATGATGTTGCTATGTCTGTCTATCTAGTCTAGAAACATATTGCATATTTTTCTTAAATTTACTAGTTTAGACAGCAAACTGCTACAACATGAATTACTAATATTTTACCCTTGCATTTAGGTAAAAAATAAAACCTAGTCTCTCTGCAAAGCAATTTTAATTTTATTTGTTAGTTAACAAATGGAATGTAACTAATGCTTCATTTCTTAAACATTGTCAGCTTGCTTTCTTCAAAGCTAAAAGTGCCCAATAGTTTGGTATTATATGTGCCGTCACTTCATATTTGGGAATATCTCATCATTTTCCTCCTACAAACAACCCCCCCCCCAAAAAAAAAAAAAAAAAAAGACTTTATTTTGAATTGGCATTGCATAAATACAGCATTAACATGTTTACACTAATATTTTTTAAGAGTGTGTGATATGGCGTCTCTCTTCACAGCTGTGTAGCCTTATTTTGATTCTTTATGAATCACCACAAAACCTTTCTGTTTAGTAAACTGGATAGACAACTATTGTCTTTACTTACAAGATACATGAATGGAAATGTAGATGACTGAACATAACATTTTTCTGTTCCTAGTTATATGTTGTAGTTGTATCTTTCGGCTTTTCCCAGTTAGGGGTTGCCACAGCGGAACTCCGGTCCGCTAATGATTGGCAGTAGATTTTTACTTACCGACTTGCCAGGCCTGATGCACAACCTTCAACGAAGGTACGCCCATTCACGCGTGTCTACACGCAGAAGATGCTCTAGCTGAGAATCGAACAGGACAACATCTTACTGTGGGGCGACAATGCTACCGCAGCACCACCACCGCAGCTCTGTTCCTAGTTATATATCTTACTGAAAGTAATGAGCTACATACAATATATGATATCACCTTAAACGTGAAATGCAATTTTTCAGTTCATGAAGTGTCAGATATGTACAATACCATTTTAATTACAAACGTTGGACAAGACTTGGCAGGTAAAAAGTGATCACAAAAACTGTAGAAATTCCAAAGAGTAACAGATACAGTTTTGCCTTTATATTCTATTACAAAATTAAAATGCATAATCTCATCACTGACAGACATGATATGGTCCCGTGTCCCCTAACAAATTCTTGGAGTAATTGCTTTGACATTTTCATCTCTTAACAGGATATTATCCTAAGTGAGAAGCTGATAATTGTTATTGCTCTAAATGAATTTTATTAGATTCTTAAAGACTGCTTTAATAGGTTCCTTCTGCTTCTTTATTACTGTGGTCAACGTCAAACTCAGGCAAATAAAGTGTGCTATCACTTAAACATATAATGACTATTCTGAGAATATGTCAATGATGTGATTTCTATGTTGAATTAGTAAGAAGCATTCCTGTCTAGTAAACCTGTTCATGCATTTTGTTCTTTATAATTATATACCTGTAAGGCAGCACCATACAATACTTTACTTTTTTGGCATATCTACTCACTTCAGTGAATACACTGACATTTAGGGGACATTTCTAGCAATAAATCTGTAGTCTTTTACCTGAAGACAAAATGTAACTGAAATAGAAGAAAATGAAACTGTGTGTGTGTGTGTGTGTGTGTGTGTGTGTGTGTGTGTGTGTGTGTGTGTGTGTGTGTGTGTGTGTGTGTGTGTGTATGTGTGTGTGTGTCTATGTGTGTGTGTGTGTGTGTGTGTGTGTGTGTGTGTGTGTGTGTGTGTGTGTGTGTGTGTGTGTGTGTGTGTGTGTGTGTGTGTGTGTGTGTGTGTGTGTGTGTGTGTGTGTGTGTGTGTGTGTGTGTGTGTGTGTGTGTGTGTGTGTCTGTGTGTGTCTGTGTGTGTGTGTGTGTGTGTGTGTGTGTGTGTGTGTGTGTGTGTGTGTGTGTGTGTGTGTGTGTCTGTCTGCCTGTGTGTGTGTATCTGTGTGTGTGTGTGTGTGTGTGTGTGTCTGTCTGTCTGTCTGTCTGTGCCTGTGTGTGTATCTGTGTGTGTGTGTGTCTGTGTGTGTATCTGTGTGTGTGTCTGTGTGATTAGAAAATGAATACTTGCTATTTAATCCTCGTGTCTATTTAGAAAAAAACTACAATGCAGAGATATACAAGTAAAATACTGAAAGTAAATGTATATATTAAAGACATGATAGCAGTTTCTGTATTATCTAACACAAGGATACATCAGGCACTACTATATCTAGGAGAAATACTTTCATATTCTAAGCAGACATTCCTATAATCACTACTAATTTAAGTAAACATGCAGCTACAAAAATGAAAACAAAATCAACTAAAAATTTCAAAATAGAAGTAAACTAGCCTGGTTATAAATAATTACCAGTATTTTACATGGTGGTACTATATTAGCATAGTGTGTATTTGCTCTTGTGTATTTACAACGGGAAAGACATGACATTGCGAAAGGTTAATATCAAATCCCATATTTTACTTATTCTTTCCTTATACTTCCAGACTGTGTCACTTTAGGATGTCTTACATAAATGACAACACATCTGATCAAAGGTCAGGCCAAAAGAAATTCTTAAATTACATTCCCTAGGGGTGATATTCTGTCACTTGCACAAATGCGAAAGGGGATTCTTGTTGCTTACGACTGAGTATAGCAAAGACACAATTCACAGAAGCCATTTACGTTAATGCATAAAGCCTAAAAAAAAAAAAGAGAGAAGCAAATGAGAAGTGTTGTAAAATGTAATATGCTAATGAGGCAGTTTTGCAATTCATAGCCGACGTCCCTGCAATGTGCACATCCGTTCTTAAATGCGGTACTTTGCATTTGATATTGGAGTTGCAATCTGTGAACTTGTTTGTTCAAGTATGCACAAGCATTTCCATGACACACAAATGAATTATTTTCTCGAGCAACCCTTTCATTATTTAGTCTTAAATATGCACAAGCACTAAATGACAAAATAAATTATTTTCCCCAGCAATCAGTTTAGCAGTCTGACCATGTATGAACAAGCTCTTCCCTGACACATGAATTAATTATCTCCTCCAGCAACCCCTCCAGTAACATTTCCTAGTATGCACAAACAGTAAAATGAACATTTCACCTAAGTGACCCCTCCAGTAACATGCCCTGGTATGCAAAAGCATTAAAATGAACATTTGACCCAAGCAATTTCTTCACTGACATGCCCAGGTATGCACAGGCATAAAAATAATGCATTTACCCAAGTGACCCCTCCAGTACAAATCTCCAGGAATGCTGAAACACTATTTCAGCTCCCATCACATCTCCATAATTAACATAAAAATGGTTGCTTTCTGGTGTAACTTCAGGGTGATTTACACATTCTGCATGCAAATAAGTTAATTAAAGATTCATGTCTATGAATCAAACATATGTGAATACGTATAAACCCCCTTAATAACATAGCAGCAGTCCATCAGTTATGTGTAAATCAAATTACACATTTCTGATGTTGGGGGCGTGTTTAGAAAAAAAGTCCCCAGCATTCCTTAGTCATTCTGACAGTCTGGGATTTGCCTAATATTGTAGTGCCACTCTTAGGTTCATAGGTAAGTACTAGGCTATATGCCAGATGGCATCTGTAAGCCTAGCCAGAATGTGTTGGCTTTCGCCACCCCCATAGATTAGTTCCCTGTGCCTCTTTCCAGCAGAGCCACTGCAGTGATCCCCAGGGTAAATTTTCTATTTCCCATCCACTCATCAAGGTTTCTCTTGAAGAGTGTTAGTGAGGGGCTCTGCCTAATGTAGATTGGAATCCTGTTCTAAAGAATGGGGAGTCTCTGGGATAGGAACCTATCCCTCCAGAAAGTCGTATTTATCATTGTGGTGAAGTTTAGATCCCTAGAGTGTGTGGCTCTCAGGATTTCTTTTTTATTTAGGTGGAGCATGTCCATCAATTCTGGGTTGGACATGGCCTTGTATGTCAGGCCGAGATCATCTCTGAGTAAGTGGTATGCAACCGAGTATAGCTGGAGTTTCTTCAGTCGGGCTTCATAGGGCATCTGTTTGAGGTCAGTAATCCTCTTGGTGAGGTACTTCTGTGGTCTTTCCAGCTGTTGCAGGTATCTTGTAAGGTACATACCAAATGGGGTGTTCTACTCTATGATGGGTCTGATGAGTGATGAGTGATGAGTAGAGGGGCACAATAACCTCTTTTGTTCTAGATGCAAACCCTTTTGTGATTAGGTGGGCCACATAGAAGGATTTTCTAACCACCTTGGCAATATGATTATCAAAGGAGAGATTACTATCTACTTGGGTCTCCAGATCCCTTATTACATTTTCTGTATTTAGGAGACTACCATGTATGTGGTAGTTCACGGGTACTTTGTTTTTTACAAAGGGGATGACTATGCACTTTTTTGCATTTAGTTTGAGACCATGATTTTGACACCAGGTATCTGTCTCAGTGAGACCCTTCTGGAGGATATCTGTATCAGCTGGAGAGTCAATTATGACCCCCAGTTTGCAGTCGTCTGTGAACTTGGTCAGTCATAGTCCTCCTGCGCTTGCCTGTACCGCTGAGAAGTATATACCAAACAGGAGGGGTCCCAAGACTGAGCCCTGGGGGTGCCACTTGTAACCGGTTTAGAGTCAGACCTAGAGCCTGCAACTCTCACCGTGTGGGTTCTATCCGTGAGCCAACTGGCAACCCATCTTGTGACATAGGGGTTTATGTTCAGGCTGGTGAGCTTGTCTATAATACCAGAATGGGGAGTGGTGTTGAAAGCCTTTGCGAGGTCTAGGTAGGCTGTGTGGACCTCCTTTCCCTCATCTAAAGCCTTGGAAACTGTCTAAAGAAGTCCACCAGGTTTAGGAGGCATGATCTACCCTTAAAAAAGCCAAACTGGGTAGGGTCCAATGTTTGGAGGTTCCCAATGTCTCTGTTAATGAGTTCCATGATGATGTGCTCCATAGCCTTGCAGACCAGGCTAGTCAGGCTTATAGGGTGATAGTTCCCAGGGAGCTTTGTGGCTCCACTTTTGTGGAGCGGGATAACTGTTGCTGTGTGCCACTCTGTGGGTACATAGCCTGTAGAGAGGCTGAGTTTGAATAGTGTGTTTAGGTGAGGGGTTAGTTCATTTTGGAGTTCATGTAATACACAGCCTGGGTCCCATTGACGCTGTGTTTTTGGCTTTGGATAGGGCTATTTTAACCTGTGTGTCAGTGATTGTCTGGTATGGCTATGGGCCCTTTAGGGGGTGAGAGGAGGGTGAAGTTAGCACTAAACCTGTCTGCCAGAATGTTGGCAATATCAGTCAGTTCAGTGTATTTTGTGCCGTTCTGCACTAACTCAGAGCAAATCTAAGAGTTTTCACTTAGGTTCTTGACATAGCTAAAGAACACTTTGTGATTATCTTTGGAGTCCTTGGCAATTTTTCTTTCGAAGCTAGCCTTGGATGGTTTTATGAGGGATCGTAGTTTCTTGCTGATACTTATCAGGGATATCTTTCCTTCTTGAGATTTTACTCCTTTCTGTACTAGTTTCCTCCTTCTATTGTATAGCTTGATTATGGCAGGGGTCCACCAGACTGGTTTCCTTTTCTTGGAGGAGTGAGTCTTGGTTTTGCTTGGGATAGCATGATCCATACATTCTTGCAGGTGCTCATGGAGTGCCTTTGTTAATGTTTGAGTAATTGAAATCACCCAATATTAGGGTGTTTGGTAGGACCTTCATATTTTACAGTGTCTCCAGAAATGCAGAATGGGGGTCCTGGGTCATAGTGGGTGATCTGTAGCAAGCTACAATTTGAATTGCAGTTTTGCCCATTGTTAGTTGCACATGGATGATCTTTGATGCATTGTGCTGCACCACTACTCTGGAGGTGTGGGTATCCTTGATGAATATGGATACACCCCCACCTTTTGTGTTTCGGTCCGGGTTCTGTGGCCGAAAAGTATGGTATGAGTTATAGCCTGGTAGTGCTGGGGTGATCTCTGGAGCCTTAAACCAGGTTTCTGTTACTGCACAGATATTGATGTTCTCCATACTGAGGAGTGCCTTGAGTGCATGCATTTTGAGGTTTAGACTTCTAGTGTTGAGTAGCATTACCCTTAGTTTTTGGTTATTTGTGCTATTTACGGTGGTGGGTTTGTCTTTTGAGCCTTGCCTAAAAAAGGCACTATGGGGGCGGCAAAAGCCTTGGCCAGTATGGAAAAGCCTAAATATAATGAAAGATGACCAATGTACTAAAACAATGCATTTCAAAATGTGGCTATGTATTCTATATTCCTGCTACAAGTATGGGAAACCTGGGACTATGAATACTGCCCTAGATTTTCTTCTGTCTTTCCACTCACTCTCTCTCTCTCTGTTTTTTTTTTTTTTTTTTTTTTGTCTGTTTGCTTGTTTTTACAAATACAATATAGTGCACATTACAAAGCATAATACCTGCTGTTGTAGTAGAGCAGTCTTTTTTCTCCTCAAAAGATGTACATTGGTGAAGACACAGTGAGTTTTAATTTCATCTTGTTGATCTCTTACTGTGTCCAGTGACTAGTATACATATAATGAAAGATGACCAATGTACTAAAACAATGCATTTCAAAATGTGGTTATGTTTTCTAGCTTCCTTTCTCAAATGTAAATTGAAATTTAAGCACTTATGGTACAGATTATCATGAGTAATATTTTACAATATGCACAGAAATAGGAATTTTATCACCAAGATAAGATATTAATGATGCTTATTTTATTGTCATCTTCTTGGAGCAATGACTGAGCTTCAGATTGCAGTGCTGCTGACCCTTTATTTATTAATTTAAAGTAAAGTTGGAGAATCTAACAGGAGGAGCACAGTCTAACATCTATGGCCTGTGTCTCTTTCTTTGGCAGAGACGTGTGCCCTAGAATGCAGGTAAAAGTATCCTTGTGGGTATTCAGATTCTGTTTTTATTTTTGCCAATGTAATACAAAATTCTACTAACAATGGAGCTTTTCTTCCCAGGCCTCCACTTAAAAAGGGCATCCTGCCCAGTCAGACTTTCCAGGTAAACAAATGTAAAATAGTAATAATAATAATAGTCTGTTGAGTTAAGTCATCCTTTGTTCACTGGGTTAATCCCACTAGGCTAGAAGTCTCTCTTCAGGAGAGACCTGAGGTGATATTTGTCCTACTAGTGGAAATTTGGCCAGGGCATCAGAGAACTCCCCCTACTCTTTTCCATAGGGGACGAATATGTGTGTGTGACAAGTTTTGTTTCTAGCTTTCAATCCGGGTGTGAAGGCATCACAGAGAAGCAGAAAGCTACCATAAGCAGAAATAGAGAGCATAGAGCTGAATGGTAAGATAAATCTGGATTGTGATGCCGTTAATCGAACAGCAGAGATGTTTAATTCATCGCAGAAGGAATCAGAAGACAAGAATAGCACAAGAGAGGAGTATGGTGTGTCGGAGATGGAGGAAAAGGCAGTTAAGCCTTTTCAAAGTAGTAGGAAGGCAGCAGATGCACTGGAGATAGATTCAGAAGATGTGTTCCAGCAAAAGCTTTTTGAATATGAGGATGTAACACAGGACTGAATGGTTACAACCCTCAAGTCGGGAAGGCTGTGGGATGATATATTGTTGGAGATGGTGAAGGAAAGTGAACCAGAAGTTGGTGAGAGAAGGAATACATGGTAAGCAAGAAGAAGAAATGAGACTTAGAAGAATAAGAATATTTAGATACCGCATTGGACAGATACAAGCTATAGGACAAAGTTATTAAGATGCTCGGGATTAAAAAAAATGAGGTAAGAGTGTTTATACATATTAACAAAGAGACTTTTAGTGACATTATTTTTGAGACTGGGCAGATAATGGAAAAGTTTACAGAGGAATATGAACAAAAAAAACTGATCACCATGGAACTTATATGCACTCAAGCCCTCTTTTAGGGATACTAAGAAAAAAAAATGAATATTAAATTCTGAACTGAGGTTGAAAAAAAAGACTTTAGAAAAGTATTTATTAAGTTCATGCAATGAGGTGCTGAATTTATCAAAAGCATATGATAATAGAGGTGAATGGACTGGGGCATGGGATTGCAATGTGATACTGAAACTGTAAAATGTTTTTTTTTTTTTTTTTTTGCAGATATTCCAAGTGTTATTAATGTTGAAGGAGATAGAGGTTTAGTGAGATATTGGGGACAGCCAAAGACATGCTTTTTCTGTGGAAAAAAAGATCATTTAATTAACAAAGGGAAAAAAAGACTGTGTTATATGTGTGGGTTTAGGGCACAATGCAAAAGATTGTGAACCTAAATGTTATAAATGTAAAAAAAGTGGGACATTTGAGGGGCGGAGTGTAAAGAAAATGAAGTAGTACTAGATATAACAGAGCATGTAATAGAACAAGGTAATAAGGATAAAGCTATGGAAAAGGATGTAGAAGAAAAATATGTGAAAAAAATAGTAGCAGTACAGATATGGAACAAGTAATTAAAAAATAAAGAGAAAGATGATTGAAATTCACTACATTTTGAAGAAGAATGGTCAAATTTAAGTGAGAATGATGATGCTAAATGGAATATAGATAGACAAATAAAGAAATTCAATTGGAAAAAGAGTGAGAGAAAGGAAAAGGAAAAATATAGAATCTTTAAAAAAAAGAAAAAAGAAAGGTAAAGGATGAATACATATTATTTAAAGTAGAGTTATGTATAAAGTTTTGTCAATAAATGTGAATCGTTTTAAAAATTTGGAAAGAAGGATAGGGATTTTGGAATGGTGTAAAAAAGTTAGATACTGATGTTATTATACTAGAAGATATTAATATATTGTCAAAAACAGAAAGTTATCAAACAGAAGTATGGTGGGGAAAAATGCAATATGGAATTTTGGGAAAGAAACATGTTTAGTATGTTAAAAGGAATACATTGTATTATATAAAGATACAATTAATGTGTTAGATTCTACTCTAGTGATAACAGGTAGAATTACTGTTATTGATGCACAATAGAGAGAACAGGTTATAAGAATCATTTCACTGTATGTTTATGTTATAAAAAAAGGAGAGGGAAGAGATGTTTAGAAAGATAATACAATATGCTGCAGTTAATATGGAGATAATTGTAGAAGGGGACTTAAGTTGTAATTTAAGACATCCTAACAAACATCCTAACAAAGAGGCTTATGATGTTAAAGTAGTAAAATACATCATAAAATATGGACAAGTAAAATATGGAATTTAGAGACTTGGGCATATAAAAGATGGGAGAAAGGAAAATAAATAGATTATTTTTTATTATCAGAAAGTTTAGTAGCTGTCACACAAGGAATATTACTGACAGGGTTTTCAGATCATAGGGCAATATGAATTATAGTAAAAGGTAATTATGATTATAGAGAAAAATAGGGAAAGGCATAAAAAAAAATAAATGAAGTAAAATGGAATGATAAAAGAGTTCATGAGATTATGCCAACATATGTAGGAATAAGCTAATTTTACAACTTTTACTTTCTTCCTATTTTGTAATATTTTCATAAAAAAATTTGAATCTATATTATTTACCAATTGTATTAAATAATATAGATTAAAAGATTTTTATGAAAATATTACAGGAATATGATGAAAGTAAAAGTAGGCAGGGCTGCAAATGATTATGTGCTTGGTATAAAAGGAAAAATAGTCCAAGACTTATTAATAATTAGGGAATTAATAGATGGTATAGTACTTAGAAATGCTCAGGCAAAAGTGTTGGTAGGAGACTTAAGTAAAGCTTTTGATTCGATACATCATTTAGTAGTATGGGATATATTTGATGTGTGCAATATAAGATAGAAGATTTAAAATGTGTGTATGTCAGCATACAAGGATAATATAGTCAACATTATGATAAAAGGATGGTTGAGTGAGGATATAAAGTTAGAGAAGGGTGTCAGACAAGTATGCCTCTTTAGTGGTACATTATTCACAATAGTAATGCATGTAATATCAATGTACATGAATAAGGAGATGGATGATCTATATTTAAAGAAGGGATAAAAATGCCCATATTGTTGAAATATGCAGATGACATTACCACTACAACTAAAAATGAAGCTAGTAGGAATGTAATAATAAAGCAGTTACAAGAACATGTTAAGGAGTTTGGGCTTGTATTAAATAAAGATAAAAGTCAAGGCTTAGGTTCTGAAAGAAAAAGTGGTGGAGTTGAATTTAATAAAGAAAAGATAAGATTCTTGGAATAAACTCTGGGAAGGAAGAAATTATAAATTCCGTATGGAAAGAAAAAATAGAGGAATTTAAACAAATGTGCATGTTTTGGAAGTCCTTTAGGCTTTCCTTTAAAAAGAAAATTGATTTAATAAATTTAGTTCTGTTAGCAAGATTAATTATTTAACTAGTGTCTTTAATGTTCCTTCAAATTTAGGGAACGATGCACATAATATAATGTTTGTTTTTATATGAGGAATAAGGTTAAACTCAGTGAAACCAGGGGTATTGTATGTGTTTAGTGAAAAGGAGGTTTAGAGTTAATGAACCCTACAGTGTAAATTTCATCTTAAATTTATACACAATAATGAAGTGTTTAAAAGATAACAAGGATGCATTAATAACGAAAATATTAAGTATAAGGTGGAATGGTTGACCTTTTTTAGTTCTAAAAAAAGGAGGCGCTGCTGTAATTAAGAAATGGAAAAGTATCAAGATAAGATTATTTTGTGAAAAATTAATGTGAAAGAAATTGAAAATGTTAGAATAAAAAGATTATGGAAAAATTAACAGGATATTTCCTTGAAAGGAATTAAACAATGAGAAAAGGAATGCCAATGCTGCAAGAATGAAGTGATGTAAAAAACATATAGAAGGTCAAAATTTTCTGTGGAGATTGTCTATATAAAAGCTACCAGAAGGCAAATACGTTATATAAAAGTTTAAAAGATAGGGTGTGTCTATATCGTGGTGAATTTGAAAAATGTGAACATGTTTTTATACAATGTAAAAGGCAAAAATGTTAAGGTAAAAGATTATAGAGGGAAAATATGTGTATGATTTTAAAGACATAAGCAATTTAAATAAGTCCATGATTGAATTTGATTACTATAGATATAAAAGTAAAAAGGTAGAAAAGCTTGATAAAAAATGTTTGTCATGTGACTAATCTACAATCAGAGGGTTAAGGAAATCATGTTCATTGAAAAACGGGACTTAGCAATGATGTTGAAAAAAATAAAATTTTGGTTGTAGAAACTGGAGTGGGGGTCAAAAAAGTAATAAATATGTGTTGTATATGATGAAGTGAAATGAAAAAGGAAGATGTGATTTGTAAATAAAATATAGATATAGATATTTGATATATATATATATATATATATATATATATATATATATATATATATATATATATGTATGTATATCAAATATCCATATATTTAGTTGGAAATATGTATATAGAATGTAAATAATTATTAATGCAAATAATGTATGTGACTGTGTAAATACTTATAGATTACATAAATAATGAACCCTTATTCTTTTCAATTGTTGCCATGAGATCTTTTACATCCACCTGACCTACTAACTCAAATAGATGGGGCCTTGGTTTAACATCTCATCTGAAGGACAGCAACAAGTGTATGCTGCACTAATGTGTCAGCAGTCAATCTACCTGGTGTGGGAATAGAACCAACAGCACTCTGAGCAAAAATTGAGTGTGCTAGCTGTTACATGACTGACACCATTTAAATCATTAATCAATATAGAAAAAGGAATATATATTAATATCACTTTACTAGTTGGAAAATAAAATATTTGTTGCAAAGCTGTTTGCTTATTAACAGTTTTTGACTTAGTTTATCATGTTCATGTATAGCTATTTCTTTGAAATTATTGTAAGATTGAAAAGGAGTCAGAACTCAATTTATTATCACAGAGTTTTTTATTGTACTCATCCAGTTCTGCTGAAAAGAACAGAGGATGTAAATGTTTACATGGGGCCATAGCTCTCAGTTTCTCATGTTGCACAATATATAACTGTTCTCAGTACTCTGAAAAAAACATGAAGTCTTATTATTTCTTCTGTGTGACTTCTTTCTGCTCCGTTTTGAGTTTGTCATGCTTCTCCTTCCTTTAGTGTTTTCAAATTTCAGTTCTACATTTTCAAAATCGACTCCAGCATTAGCTAGGAAATGTCATCTCAAGTCAGTCAGAAACTAGTTAACTGGAGAAGGGATTAAAAGAGGAATAGATGGACACTGCCAGAAAATGAAAAACATTGGTAGGCAACATTAGATGAAAAGGAATGGAAAACAAATGTGATACACATTTTAAAATGGAATGAGTTGCATGGGTGTTCTTCACTTAAAAAGGCATCAAGGCAGGAATATATTCAAAGAGTATGATCTTCAGTAAGTAAAAAATTCAATTAAAACATATCATGTGTGTGTAGGTATTGGGCAGATACCCTCTGCAGATGGTGACTGATAAACAAATATGCAGAGTAGTAGAAAGTAGGATCAGAGCTGAGTAGTTCATATTCACCTCCGTATGCAACACAATTGACCCAATGTTTGCAGTGAAACTGACAGTGGAAGAGAAGGTTTGATATCACATCATCGAACTTACTACTTATCGAATATCTTTTCGTCAAACTCACTTTGTCGAAACCCCTTTTTGTCGAACGATCATTTTAGCGAATATTTTCCCAGGAAAAAACACAATGGACCATGATTGGAAATCTGCCCTTTTCCCCACTGTAGTGCGATCTTGGAGTTGGTATATTTATTTAGGGGAGTGGGGGGGCACAGCTGCCCAAATTGGGGGGGGGTGAAGCCTACCACATGAGTGGGTTTTAAATTTTGTGCTTTTCTGTGACAATTGGTAGTTGGACTACCATTTCTTTCCCTTGGGAAAATATTCAATAAAATGATCGTTTAACAAAAAGGAGTTTCAACAAAGTGAGTTTGACAAAGAAGTATTCAATAAATAGTAATCTCAACAATGTGATATAGAGCCGAAGAAAAGCTGGACATGAGCAAAGAATTCAAATGGTATTCATAATGGACATTCCTAGACTTGAAGCAAATATATGACTATATCCCAAAAAGCAGATTTGGGCAGCCTGTGGTGGAATGAAGTCCTTGAAACTTTGGTATAATTATTGCAGGCTATGTACAAAGACTCAAATGATAACAGTAATCAGACTCAGAGAGAGGTTCTCAGTGGGAGCAGATGTGCATCAGGGTTCAGCTATGAGTCCAGTGCTGTTCATAGAATACATTAGCAAACAGGTCAGAGGGGACAGATAAAGCTGCTGTATGCAATGTGTCAGTCTGAGCAAACTCTGACTAGGAACTTCAATGAACAATAAAGAGAAAGGAATGCAAAACTGAAGGTACATTACATTAAAGTAAGTACAATCAAGACAGTTATTTTATCAGTTGCATTTATTTCTCTTTATTCATATTGTAAACTAATAATCTGAATAAAAACACTACCAAAAATGAAATAAAGAAAAAGAAAAAATGTGATACCTCCTAAGACTGCATAAAAAGAAAAGTTACTTTTAAAAATGTCTTTGCCTTCCCTCTTCAAGATATGTATACTTTTCTACTATATTTGGTTTCTCTTGAAAAAAAAAATAATTTTATTAGTCACTTCTGAAATGCCATTGTACTGCTGGCTTCTACATATTTCTGCACTTGCAATGATTAAATGTTTTGAATGTTTTCATTTTTCTCTTCAGTGGTGAGACCATGGACTTTCTAAATCTAAGTTAGTATATTATGGGTGGTCCATAAGAGGCTATAGCATGACTTGCCTCCATTGTAAGTTTTTTTTTTTTTCATCTGTTTGAATCTTTAATTGGTTTACCTTAACTAACCGAAGGCTCAGACAAGATTGTACCTACAAGAGAGAGTGTAATGATCCTTCTTATCTCTCTACATGATCACAATCCTCAGAACTGCCCACAATGCTTCAGATGGGATTTTACCAAATCCCCTTAAAGGTAGACATGAATTTATTACTTTCTGCTACTGGCACTTGTCCATAAGCTTTGAAATAACCTCCTGGCATTCTTTGTTGGTTTGATACATTGCTTGTTTTCTTGTTATAGTATTTTATTACATCAGATAGCTATCTCCAGGCCCTGTTCCTAATTTTTGTGAATGTCCCACTATCTACATACTCCTTAACCTTGCTTATAACTTTCCAAATTTATTTTTATGCATGCATTGTATTATTTTGCATTGTATTTATGTTGCTGTGTTCCAGACCATTACTTTAGCCTTGTCAAGCTCTTTTCACACATATACCATGTTATATATCAACTACTCCATATACATCAATTTGCTATGTAACATTGTATTTGGTATTATGTGAATGCACTGGCAAACCTTTGTAGATTACACATATGCCCCCTTTATTGAATGCACTCAAGTCAAAAAGCTATTTAAGATTTTTTAGAACAACGATTATCAAGACTTACACTAACATGACTTGTCACAAATTCAAGAAAAGAATAACACAACAGTCACACAAATGAACTTTTAGACTTTTAGAACCTGAACAGTCTTTGCTTTATTTGACATTAATATTCTATGGTAAAGAGTTAAATCACTGCTGTGTTGAGCCCACTGATCCAATGGCTTCCCAGTTTGGCAACAAGTAAAAGACTAACACACTGATACTTTTTTATTTCTTATCTTCTCCTCTGTTCCCAGTCTTGCAGAGATTATTGCCACCTGCAAGTCTTTGGTCTTCAGAAAGCATTGCCTTCTTCAATAACAAGTTTAAAAGTTACTTGTGATATTTATTTTCTGATCCTCAGATCTCCAAGTAATGTCAAGTGAATCCATTAAACATCATGACCGTGGCCACATTTCCTCCCTGAAGTTTATTTGCAATCCTTTTTTATTTGACAGGCCTGTGAACAATGACAGTATCCCATGATTTTACACTAAATGGCAACAATATTCTAGTATCTACCTTAGTGAATACTGACAAAGTACAGTTGTGTAAGTACTTTTATCATAATAGCAGATGTCCAGATAGATCATTGCTGCAGTAGCATAAGTGATGTGTGATGATTTGCCAAAGTTCACTCCAACGATTCTTTGAAGTATTCGAGCACCTTGAATGTGCTGCAGCTATTGGCATTTGGCCATTAAATAGTAGCAATTTGGCACTAAAAAGTCAGAGCTTTCTTGATGCTGATGAGTGAACACTAACAAACTTTATTGCCTGCCTCCATGTTTCTGTGTTTTCATGTACAATTTTTTTTTTTTAAGTCACAGTTTGTTCCTTATTGTTTATATCCATTTTCTGTTACAAATCAACATATTGCTTCAAAGAAGGCAATTTTACTTATGTTGAGTATAATCCTCCATTACCTTCATAACTGCTTACTAACCCATTTTTGCACAGATGTAGCCTCATTTTGCACAAGTTTGTATCAGTGCAGTGGTGATTTTTACAATACATAAATTGCAGTAGTGCGACATGCAGGACTTATTTTTCATTCATGAAGACACTGCTGGTAGAAGAATGCCATCAGCAGTACAATTAGCCTGTGCAAGTACTCTATTTATGTTCTTCAATGGATTGTTTTGACTTGTGCTGCTATGAACTGCTGCTATACTATATACCTTCACAAACAGAATGTTGGTTTGCCCAGAAGATGTTTGTTTTTCATATCATGGGGAGTATAAAGACGTGTTACTGAGCTAGAGGTATTAGGTATCTGTATTATCAGTCTAATTATTAATATTTGCTACTTGGGTATAATGCAGCGGTATTAAAAGTGTGTTGCAAGGCAAAGTCCATGCATATTGTTTAAGGCATCCTCTTTATGACCCTACCTTATATCTTTATAGTCACATCTTCACTATTTTGATAAATATCAACACAGGCAGAAATGAAGAAAAATAGTACAGAAATAGAGATTACTGCAGAAACAAGCTGCTTGTATCAGTATTTGGGCATTTTGGTGTATATCATTCATTATGCCCGAAATGAATGTAACTTTGACACAGAGTACTGTGGCAAGAGTATGGACCTTAAAGCCACTGATAACACTGACACAACTCAGACTGTTGTACTGCAAAAAAGTGGTTTCAGCTTTCTCACAGAAACAGAATGCAGGACAGCTTTTTAATTTTTGATCAGACCTCTTGCCAAGGGTGCACTGATAAAGCAAGGATGTTATAAGTTTATTTATCATATTTTATTGATTTAAAGCATGGTAACTATATTAGGATCTCCATGGCATAACATCTGTGGTTTGCCACTGCACTTTCGGAGAGAATTATGAACATACCTTTCAGCTGTTTGCTTTAGAATTCTGGACAAATTCAAAAGAAGTGGGGAACAAAGAATGAACATCACAGTCAGTGGGTATATAGGCATGGACATTATGTATATAGGCACTTAAAGTTAAAAGAACTCCAGATGCTACTTCAGCAATGCATCTTCTGAGCAATAAGAGGTAACATAATCCTCAGTGATTTACCCAAATTTAAAAACCATTACAAAAGACAAGGCAAAAACTATGAAGCAAAATCAGGGAACTTTTGCAACATCCGAGACAGTTTAGAGGTGTGAGTGCCAAAAAGGTTTCTGCTTCTGTGTGAAAGCCAAAAATGGCACCAAGAGTGCACCAACAACCTTTAGATCTGAAGACTTGCCATAGCATTTCCTTTGGTACAGTAAACTTAACAAGATGATTTCATGGTTTCTTAACATCTTTATTGTATATTTGTAACTACAATCCTCAGAAAGAATAAAGACACTATGAATAACAACAGGAAGAATATATAGACAGACAGATAGACAGAGCTAGTGACACATAGATATAGAGAAACAGGTATGAGTAGGGAATATGCATATAAATAAGACTTGGGAAATGTATATGAGTAAAGTAAATATGCTTAAGAATCAGAAAAACATATATATATATATATATATATATATATATATATATATATATATATATATATGTGTGTGTGTGTGCCTGTGCATGTGTGAATGTGCCTATGATTGTATATACAGAAAGAGACAGAGAGAGAGAGGAATAAAGGTCATATATGTATGTATGATGTCTACTTTCATTTTAACTTAGTTGGTCTTCAACAGCCAGATCTAAATTCCAGATCTTGAGAATTTAACACGTAATGCCATAGTATATAAAGAACAGAATACGTAAATGACACAGACTAAAAACACACAGGGGCAAATAATGAAATATGGCTGAGAACACAGTATCCCTGGAATAATCTCCCTACTCATGGTACAGAACTATTGTACACAGAGCATATAAATATATAAAGGATATCATAAAAACATCAGGAACTGACAGTCCAATATTCAGATTTCTGGTCTCCCATTTATTTGTAAATTGACTATATTGTCTTCAACTTTGGGAATCTGACATTAGGAGTTTATATGGTCTAAAGTAAGATAAAGTGATGGTAAACTATATAATGTATGTTTGTCCACGAGCACATGTGAGTATGTGTGTGTGTGTATCTATATCTATTTATTTATATTTGCATTTATACCTGTATCTATCTATTTATATAGATATATATATATATATATATATATATATATATATATATATATATATATATATATATATATATATATATATTTATAGTTCCCCTTGAAAACATCGAAATTCCACAACATCGAAATTCATATGGTCGAGACCATATTGAGTGTTTGGAACATCGATGTTGTCAAGGGGAAGAAAAAGGTAAGCAAGAAACACACTGTGTCTGTGAATATGCCATCTTTGTGATGGCACTGCAGACAGGTTACGAGAAATCTCCCGTTTAGCACTTCTGCATATAGAGTTAAAATGGAGATTTCCCTTTACCCCACTGTATTGCGATCTCGGAGTTGGTATATTAAAGTAGGGGGGGTATGGGGATGCAGGGGGGCTTGTTTTAAAAGTTTTTTTTTTTTGGTTTCACTTGTAAGCTTTGATGTTCCGAAATATTGGTGATATGGTCTCGACCATATGACATTCGATGTTTTGGAATTTCGATGTCTTCTAGTGGAACCATATATATATATATATATATATATATATATATATATATATATATACACATATATATATATATATATATATATATATATATATACACACTATATATATATATATATATATATATATATATATATATATATATATATATATATATAGAGAGAGAGAGAGAGAGAGAGAGATTATCTGTATACATATAGTTATATATATATGTAAATATGGACAGATATAAAATCAAACTGAAAGTTCAAAACATCAAATGTCTAATGACTGAGGTCAAATGCTTTATCTACAAATAACTTTAAACAAATTTAAAAACAACGCATCTTTTATTGTACCCGCCACTTGGAGGCCTACAACCTTGCACTCCTGAGACATTATATATGACAACTCTGAGGTGGAAAATATCACATTCCCTGATCTCAACTGCTGTATACTCTAAAAAAAATAGATAATTTTCCAAAAGATGATTTTTGATCAGATGCGCTGGCTTTTCACTTTTTGATTAAAACAATTTTAGATAAACTATAAGACAGCTCTCTGTATCTCTCTCTCTCTCTCTCTGTATATATATATATATATATATATATATATATATATATATATATATATATATATTGGAAAAGTTTGTTATTGTCATTTTGTCTGAGTAGTAGGACAGCCGTGTATGCAGTCAGTGTTGTTTGAGTCTGTGTTGGAAAGGTTTGTTATTGACAGTTTGTCTGAGTAGTAGGAGTGAGGAATTCCAGGAGGAGTACACAGAGTCCACAGCTGAATTATTTGATGGAGGTTGTGATGACATGGGGAAGTGCAAGAAAAGCCAGCTGGAGTTTTGGAAAGAATGATATGTCCTTTGAATATCAAACTCATTTATACAAGTTGCTTGTGTTACAAATGTATTACAACTGTATGTCATTTGTATATTAAACTGATTTTTTATGGATGCTTGAGCTGAAAATGTATTTGTGAGCTTTGCTTGTGTTGAAAAGTATCAATGGTGCACCCTGCTGAAATAAAGAGAAATGTGCATGTATTATTGCTGCTGAATTAAATGTATATGTTTTAATAGAGGATACTGTCATAGCAGAGGTTAACTTTAAGAAAAATAAGGGAAATGTAAATGAGCTGTTAAATCATTAAAGAGGCGCCCAACAGTGCTGAATAGGACCATAGATGCTGGTCTAGGACAGAGCCTTTGTCCATTAGCTCAGTTAAAAGAGGGGAGGCCCCAAGCACTGCTAAGAAATTTGGATGTGTATTGTGGCCATCTGTGCAAACCTCCTGTCTCAGCTTCAAAAGGGAATACTGTGAAAACTTAGAGTCAAGTGACCAGATGAGGTCATTCTGCCAGCATTCTTGGAAATTATATTTTAGATATAGCGAAGCTTAGTTTATAAATTGTTTTTTTTTATTTGTTTGAGTCTGCCCAGCAATGTTCTTTTCAATATTTCCTGTGATCTGAACTCTGTGGTTTACTGTTAATATATATTCAGTATTTTCATATACGTTTATTATTTATTATAAAAATATTTTTTAACTTTATTGTGGCTGGTCCTTGTAGAAAGTATCTAACCTTGGAGAGTACTAATATTTATTTGGGGACACTGTGTGGGCCAGTCCAGAAGGCCTAGCCATTTTGTTGAACTACTACCATTTATATTAGTATTAATATTATACAGTATAATTGGATACCCTTTTAAGAGCCTTACAGTAACTGACTGGTGGCAGTGAATCTACCTTATAGTCTGGGCAAAGTTGGTGTATGTGTGTGTTTTGGAGATTTGTGTAGCAAGCCTTATTATTATGTTTTGCTTCTTTGCTTAGTTTTGTCTCTAAGATACTTATCAGTTTGAAGGCTCTGTTCGGTTTTGTTTTTTTAATCTCTTCCACACTTTGCTTCATTGAGGCTCTATTGTGCTTAGATAGCTATGCATCTGGTGCACTTTTGATTTTTTTAGCTGTAACTGGGGTATGCAAGTTTAGAACATTTTGTAAAGACATGTTAAATACTACACTGCTTCATCAAAGGGGATGGTGTATAATGATTTCCAAGTAAGTAACTTTAGAGTAAACTTGAAAGTGGTTTTCTGGAAGTTATTTAGGTTTCTTATTGGTTATTAAGATGTCTGCATTTGTTAGAGTGATCCCAGATAATGAAGGTTGGAGTGTGGTCACTAAGGGTGTCCTGGAGGGATCCACTTGATATAATGTTGCTAGAGGTGTTAGTCAAGAACAAACCAAAAGTGGAGTTTTTCTCTTTATTTGTGTTATATCTGCTGGCTGTGGAAATGAGCTGGGTAAAGCTCTGGTGGATGCGGAAATGAGCTCGGTAAAGCTGTCTATTTATACATGCACACACACATGCACACACACTCACACACACACACACACACACACACACACACACACACACACACACACACACACATGTATATATATATATATATATATATATATATATATATACATATATATATATATTTGCCATGTCCATACTTCAACCATATCTTACCTTAGTTTGAAAAACTCATAATGTCCCTGAATCATACATCCATAAGTGAAGGAGATGTTCTCAGTATTAATAGTTTTGCACCATTCCTGATGAATAGGCCTTATTAGCATTAGCCACTATACTATTCAGTATCGATTAAAGCAAAAATAATAAAGAATGTTTTCAGAAAACAAATATAGTGTCTCAGGAAAGGATGGACTACTCATTCAAGAATGGAGGCTAAACAATTTTCTACACAAACAAAAGAAAATGAAAAATGGAGATAGCAAAGATAAACAAAATAGAAGGATGAATAAAAATGCAGTTAAACTGATAGTGTTCTTCAGTAATCACTAAGTGGTATTGTAAGTCAAACTTAAGAAATAAGGCAGCACAGTGGTGCACCACTTCGATTTTCTTGTTTCATGGGGCATGACTCCCTGGTTATGTTCCTGCCTAGGGTAACTTCTGGGCATGGTCTGCAACACGCCCCTTATTCCACTTGGTTTGGGGACATTTGCTTCTTCTCACATCACAAAGTAAATGTAAAAACATGTTGGGGTGATCCTCTAAACTGCCATTGATATGTGGACTTCCTAAAATAACCCATGAGCTCAAGCAGTACTGGTTTTCAGCCTAACAGCCTTCTTCTAAAAGCACTAATGCAGTGCAGCTCCAAAAAAGGAAATATATATGTGTTTGTGTGTGTGTGTGTGTGTGTGTGTGTGTGTGTGTGTGTGTGTGTGTGTGTGTGTGTGTGTAAATACACACACACACACACACACACACACACACAAAGCCAATATCAAAACTGTGTAAAGAGATGGCTATTAGATAATCCATTAGATTAAAATTAAAGGTCTACAATAAGTAATTTGTTGACATACATTTTTTATTTCTAAATGGTTCAGCAACTTTAATCAATAATCTGCAGAAGTTTAAACATAAAACTTTAAAATAGATGAACTTTCATTAAAAATTTATGGTAGGTATCTACATGTACTTCATACATGTTTTAGTATCACAAGGTTTACACAACTTTTGTAATCTCTTTGAACATGGGTGAAAAATAGGTATTAAGTGTGTAAAACATATCTTTGAATGTCCTCTTTTATGTAAAATGTATCTCATCAGAGACATTTCTGAGAATGTCCAGACATATTAAGCTTTTACATCTTAGTGTAGGGAATATCAGCACAAGAAAAAAAAATACCTGTTAGTTTTGAGGACAATCTGAAGTTCAAATTACATATATGCCCTTTTGCATTTGTCACATGATGCATACATTTATTTCTAAAAAAAGTATGCATAGCTTAAATAATAATTAGAATGATTATAAAATATTTTTTCTATGACAGGACATTTAACAGTACAAACCTTTACTAACTAATTCAGTAAGAGAACAATGAGATATAATGGGGATTGAATTTTTAATTCTAAGTGATCTAAAATGTGGTACATACTTTTCAGGGAAGGAAATATCTAATATATATATATATATATATATATAAAACTGATATTATTATTAAAAAAAAATTCCAAGCTTTTGTTTTAGTAAAGCTGACAGATTAATAAAAAACTGAACCAGAAGATAAGAAAATGTCAGTGATGCACATTGTCAGCATTCTTTGAAGATTTGTTATTCCGATGCTAAGAGTGTGACATGAGAAATAACAATATAAATGTAACCTGATAAAACGTGCTCACCAGAAATACTGGAAAATACGACTTTGTGAAAGCACTTTCTGGAAATAACTTGCATTCAGTAACTGCTACTCCCTTGGATCAATGTAACATAACACAAAAATAAAACCAAAGCATTAAGGAGAAATGAATCAGTGGAAAGAAATCAGTACTTTTTGACTATGAGTGTTGTGACAATTTAATTTAAATTTCTTTAACTGACAGCGTCTGTCATCTTATGATGTATTTTAGATACCTACGTGGTAGCTGTATTTCATCAATTTCTATTGTAAGCTACAAACAGCAATGAAAGACATTTTTAATTTAAGAACAACTGATTTCTAGGACTTATATTGGTACCATGGCAACTATATCTTTAGGACTACTGCAATTATAGGCTTATATCATAGCAGTATGTTAAATTCTGCTAAACCAATATAATATCCAGTTAATCCTTTAAATAACGTAAGCAATTCTCTATGAAAAATGTAATGTTAGGTATATCCAGGAAACACAGTAGAAAATAAATTCCTCATTAGCTGTGGTGTGCGTGTTTGTGAGAGAGAGAGTGTGTGTGTGTGTGTGTGTGTGTGTGTGTGTGTGTGTGTGTGTGTGTGTGTGTGTGTGTGTGTGTGTGTGTGTGTGTATACACATATAGTTTTATATATATATATATATATATATATATATATATATATACTTCATATAGTCGACTTTCACATCACTGAGACCAGACTGTCAAATGTTTAACATCACAAACACCTGGAACATCATATTTTCCCATGGGAAAGTAACCACTTTTTTATATAACACTGTAATTGTGTGCTCTGAGGTTACTTCTCAGAGAATGTGCAATGTACTTTTTAAGTACACAAGTACACCCATTTCTTATATATATATATATAGATGTTGTCACACTAGAAAACTAATTATTTTTGTTCTCATATTGCATTGCACAGACATTTGTATATTATGTTTGATTAAATCTAAATAATCTCACTGATATATTTATTAATTCCATTTGTACCTCCACATCTTCTGGTGTATCATCAATATTGCAGATCTCCTATTGTATGTGTATATATATGTGTGTGTGTGTGTGTGTGTGTGTGTGTATGTATATATCTGAAAACCCAAATCAAACTAGGTAAAAACAACAAATAACAAAAAACCTACTGAAGTAAGCTCACACCTAGTACGACCCGAAAAAGACAACAGATACAGAAACAGAAACTGTTTATTTTTGTTCTTAGATTACATCACAATGAGATTTGTATATTATGCTTTTAAATGTAAATACACTCACAGATATAAGACCATTTGTGCTTCCACTTCTGGTATATCATCAGTGATGCAGATCTCTTGATTATTATGTTCTATGCAGGTCCATTTTCTTAGTCATTACAGGTGACTGAGGTTAATTTGTAGTCCTGTGATACTTTTCCTTGTTATGTATGGACCATGTCAACAAGACTGTGTTGTATAACTGAGCCTTTACTTCTCACATGCATGCTATGGTCCTGACTACAATGCAGTCCATCAGAGGTAAGGTTTCAGTGGATGAGCTAACAACTGTGCCTTCATGTGAAATGGAATGGACTATGGTGTGAATGCCATGTTTTCTTCTTTCAGGAGAAGGGAGTAGACCATCTGCTGCAGGAGAATCATTTATTGGTGAGAAGGTTAGCCATGGGTATACTGAGAGTGGACAAAGCTTATGACAGTACAGTGCAAAACTGCAGTGAGAGAATGTTGGTGTTAATTGGGTTAGCATGAACTATATGACTGCAATGCTTGATAAGACAAAGGTGTGGCAATGTAAATCAAATTAATTAATAATAAACTAGTTAAAAAAGAAGATGGGGCTGTCATCTCTGTATGATGGCCTTGCTGTTCTGCTCTCACAGTGTACAGAAGTACACATAGTAAATTAAATGCTAAGCCCTCTTGGAAAGAAGGTCCATCCCACCACATCAGAAGCATGCTATTATGTGGGAGGAATGGGAAATAAAGGGGTTATGGATCAGTACAATACTTAGACAAACAAGCTGACATGGGCAAAAAAGCAATGCATGACCATTTACAAAGCTGATTTTCATCACTAATACTCTTTGAATGTTGGCAATATGACTGGTATAGGGAGAGAGCTAGCTGATATGATGGACTGAAGGAAGGTTGGTATATTGTGTGTGCAAGAGATCAGATGGAAGGGGAGCAAGGCTCGGTGTATCGGAGGTAGGTTCAAATTGTTTTATCTTGGTGTGGATGAGAGGAGAAATGGCGTAGGGGTTATCCTGAAGGAACAGTATGCTAAGAGTGTTTTGGAGGTGAAAAGAGTGTCGGATAGAGTGATGTTTATGAATCTGGAAATTGATGGTCTAATGATGATTGCTGTTAGTGCATATGCTCCACAAGTTGGGTGTGCGATAGATGAGAAAGAAACATTTTGGAGTGAGTTGGATGAAGTAGTGATGACTGTACCCAAGGGTGACAGACTGGTGATTGGAGCAGATTTCAATGGGCATGTTGGTGAAGGGAACAGAGGAGATGAGGAAGTGATGGGTAGGTATTGTGTTAAGCAAAGAAATGCAGAAGGTCAGATGGTAGTGGAATTTGTGAAAAGGATGGACATGGCTGAGGTGAATACGTATTTTAACAAGAGGGAGGAGCATAGGGTGACATACAAGAGTGGAGGAAAATGCACACAGATGGATTATATCTTATGTAGAAGGGCCAGTCTGAAGGAGATTGGAGACTGTAAAGTGGTGGCAGAGGAAAGTGTAGTTAGGCAGCATAGGATGGTGGTTTGTAGGATGACATTGGTGATCAAGAAGAGGAGGATGAGTGTGAGGGCAGCACCAAGGATCAAATGGTGGAAATTGAAAAAGGGTAATTGTGAGGTGGAGTTCAGGGAAGAGTTAAGACAGGCACTGGGTGACAGTGAAGAGTTACAAAACAGCTGGGTAACTACAGGAGAGCTAGTAAGAGAGATGGCTAGAAAGGTGCTTGGTGTGACATCTGGAAAGAGGAAGGAGGACAAGGAGACCTGGTGGTGGAATGACGAAGTACAGGAGAGTATACAGTGAAAGAGTTTGGTGAAGAAGAAGTGGGACTGTCAGAGAGATGAAGAAAGTAGACAGGAGTATAAGAAGATGAGGTGCATGGCAAAGAGAGAGTTGGCAAAGGCTAAGGGTAAGGCATATGAAGAGTTGTATGGAAGGTTGGACACTAAGGAGGGAGAAAAGGACCTGTACCCATTGGCTAGACAGAGGGACCAAGCCAGTAAAGATGTGCAGCATGTAAGGGTGATAAAGGATAATGAGGGAAATGTACTCACAAGCGAGGAGAGTGTGTTGAGCAGACGGAAAGAGTACTTTGAGGGGCTAATGAATGAAGAGAATGAGAGGGAGAGAAGGTTGGATGATGTCCGGATAGTGAATCATGAAGTGCAGTGGATTAGCAAGGAGGAAGTAAGGATAGCTATGAAGAGGATGAAGAATGGAAAGGCTGTTGGTCCAGATGACATACCTGTGGAAGCATGGAGGTGTTTAGGTGAAATGGCAGTGGAGTTTTTAACTAGATTGTTTAATGAAATTTTGGAAAGTGAGAGGATGCCTGAGGAATGGAGAAAAAGTGTTTTGGTACTGATTTTTAAGAATAAGGGTGATGTGCATAGCTGTAGTAACTACAGAGGGATTAAATTGATCAGTCACAGCATGAAGTTATGGGAAAGAGTAGTGGAAGCTAGGTTAAGAAGGGAGGTGATGATTAGTGATCAGCAGTATGGTTTCATTTCAGGAAAGAGCACTACACATGCGGTGTTTGCTCTGAGAGTGTTGATGGAGAAGTACAGACAAGGTCAGAAGGAGTTGCATTGTGTCTTTGTGGACTTAGAGAAAGCATATGACAGGGTACCTAGAGAGGAGTTGGGGTATTGTATGAGGAAATTGGGAGTGGCAGAGAAGTATGTAAGAGTGGTACAGGATATGTACGAGGGTAGTGTGACAGCGGTGAGGTCTGCGGTGGGAGTGACGGATGCATTTAACGTGGAGGTGGGATTACATCAAGGATAAGCTCTGAGCTCTTTCTTATTTGCAATGGTGATGGACAGGTTGACAGATGAGATCAGATAGGAGTCCCCGTGGACTATGATGTTTGCAGATGAAATAGTGATCTGTAGTGAGAGTAGGGAACAGGTAGAGGAGACCCTGTAGAGGTGGAGATATGCTCTAGAGAGAAGAGGAATGAAGGTCAGCAGGACTAAGATGGAATATATGTGTATGAATGAGAGGGAGGATAGAGGAATGGTGAGGATGCAGGGAGTAGAGGTGGCGAAGGTGGATGAGTTTAAATACTTGGGATCAACAATTCAGAGTAATGGTGAGTGTGGAAGAGAGGTGAAGAAGAGAGTACAGGTAGGATGGAGTGGGTGGAGAAGAGTGTCAGGAGTGATTTGCGACAGTCGAGTACCAGTAAGAGTGAAAGGGAAGGTCTACAAGAGGGTAGTGTGACCAGCTATGTTATATGGGTTGGAAACAGTGGCATTGACAAAATGGCAGGAGTCAGAGCTTGACGTGGCAAAGTTGAAGATGTTAAGATGTGCAGTGGGTATGACGAGGATGGACAGGATTAGGAATAAGTATATTAGAGGCTCAGTCCAGATTGGAAGGTTTGGAGACAAAGCCAGAGAGGCAAGATTACTTTGGTTTGGACATGTGCTGAATAGGGATGCAGAGTATATTGGGAAAAAGCTGCTAAGAATGAAGCCGCCAGGTAACAGGAAAGGAGGAAGGCCTAAGATAAAGTTTATGGATGTGGTGAGAGAGGATATGCAGGTGGTTGGTGTGACAGAGCAAGATGCAGAGGACAGGAGGAAATGGAAACAGTTGATCCGCTGTGGCTACCCCTAATGGGAGCAGCCGACAGAAGAAGAAGAAGAATAGTCTTTTATGTAGCAAAAAGACAAACACAACAATGAGCACTAAACAGAAGAATTTCACTAAAGTATTTTGAATGCTTTGTTGCTTTTATTGTGCAGTTTGACACAGGTGTATCTATTCTCCATTTGGCCAATTTTATATCTGATGCATGACGTTTGTTTTTTCCTGCTCGGGTTTTCAGTGTTACATCTCTTGATTTAGTTTAAACCAATAATGCATATTTGATGTAATAATGATACTAATTAATAAATTGGAAGACCTGAGTGAAAACAAGAATTTCCACAATCTTGGAGAGTCAGCAGGTGAGTTATTGTAATGACAGTACTATGACTCAGCTTTCCACTCTTGTAGGAAGAGGCAACATATGATTGCTTGTTCAAAGAAGGTACATAATCCAGATGAATACAACAGGCTGCCTAAACTATACTAGAATATCATCTACAATATGATGCAGATTTTATGGATTAGGTGGGAATAAAGTTAAAGATTATGGGACAAGATTTCAGTTCAGAGAGACGATAGAACTTATTTGAATAATTGACTGTATACATTTTGAAAGAGAGGATAGAGGGTCAGTTCAGCTAAGTTAAGAAAAAGTCAATGATCTGTATTAATGTAGAGATAGATTAAACAATACATGAAATGAAACTATTGTCTATTTTCAATGTATAATGCATTGAAAGGGTTTGGGAGTTTGGTTCTTTGATAAAGATGAAGAAGCCTTTCAGTGAGCCGTAGAAAGGCTTGGGGTAATGGATACAGAAATTTCAAATTTAGATTTTTTTGTTTTTAATTTTTTGAAGAGTTGTAGCAAGCTCAGTTTGATTTCTAGTCTCAGTTTCTGTGACAGAACATCCAAAATTATTTATTTTAAACTTCATTGCATTAATAATGAGTGTTATTCAGAGTAAATTATGAAATGCAGGTCCTGCATTATGAAAAGTGCATCTGTCATCAAGATCTTTTAAAAAGGAATGGTAAGAAAAGTACGGCTTAGAAGACTTCATTGAAGAGTGCGTTAAATCCGTTAGTTTGTCTAGAAGCTGAGAAATGCTACATTCTTTAGATGTATACTTGTTTTTACACGGAAATGTACGCTTGAAATAATTTAATTTTTTTTTTTGTAATGAGCTAGATTTCAGATGGCATGGTACCCTGTAGGGCTCCTGTAAAATGAAAGGCCACATCTGACAGAATTTCCCCTGAATGACAGACAGATGCTGAAGATGCAATAAATTATACTATTCGCATGTGAATCTTTACATATTCTAAATAAATTAAAAATACAAAAATAAATAAATAAATGCATACAGTCTGATGAGTAAGGACACAAATCAATCATTTTTTGGCTGACACAATTTTTAGAATTTACTATCCTGAATTAATATTATAATGGATTCCTGCAGAAGCTAAATCAGTAATATATGCCTTATGTTCTGAGAAAGAGAGAGATTAGTTGGGTAGATTACAAATGACCTTTATAATTTCCAGTGCATATGAAGGCCATACTCCAACATCTTTCTGTATTCTATTCTCCTTAAACATGGAAGAGGCAAAGGTGGATACTTGAACACTGCTGATTCCTCTGTGCAGCAATATCTTTCATAGGAACAGGATATCACAGTAACCTGGTATGGAGCAGGATATCACAGTAACCTGGTATGGAGCAGGATATCAGAGTAACCTGGTATGGAGCAGGATATCAGAGTAACCTGGTATAGAGCAGTATATTATAGTAACCTGGTATGGCGCAGGATATCAGAATAACCTGGTATGGACCAGAATAACAGAGTATCCTGGTATAGAGCAGGATATCAAAGTAACCTGGTATGGAGCAGGGTATCACAGTAACCTGGTATGGAGCAGGATATCAGAGTAGCCTGATATGGAGCAGGATATCACAGTAAACTGGTATGGAGCAGGTTAACAGAGTAACCTGGTATGGAGCAGGATAGCAGAGAAACCTGGCATGGAGCAGGATAGCAGAGTAACTTGGTATGGAGCAGGATATCAGAGTATCCTGGTATGGAGCAGGATATCACAGTAACCTGGTATGGAGCAGGTTATCAGGGTAGCCTGGCATGGAGCAGGATATCAGAGTAGCCTGGTATGGAGTGGGATATCAGAGTAGCCTAGTATGGATCAGGATATCAGAGTGATCTGATATGGAGCAGGATATCAGAATAAGCTGGTACAGAGCAGGATATCAGAGTAGCCTGGTATGGAGCAGGCTATCAGAGTAACCTGGTATGGAGCAGGATATCACAGTAACCTGGTATGGAGCAGGATAACAAAGTAACCTGGTATGGAGCAGGATATAAGAGTAGCCTGGTATGGAGAAAGATATAAGAGTAACCTGGTATGGAGCAGGATATCACAGTAACCTTGTATGGAGCAGGATATCAGAGTAGTCTGGTATGGAGCAGGATATCTCAGTAACGTGGTATGGAGCAGCATAGCAGAGTAACCTGGTATGGAACAGGATATCACAGTAACCTGGTGTGGAGCAGAATATCAGAGTAACCTTGTATGGAGCAGGATATCACAGTAACCTGGTATAGAGCAGGATAACAAAGCAACCTGGTATGGAGCAGAATACCAGAGTAACCTGGTATAGAGCAGGATATCAGATTAACATGGTATGGAGCAGGATATTGGTGTAACCTCGTATGGAGCAGGATATAAGAGTAACCTGGTATGGAGCAGAATATCAGTGTAACCTGGTATGGAACAGGATATCACAGTAACCTGGTATGGAGCAGAATATCAGTGTAACCTGGTATGGAACAGGATATCACAGTAACCTGGTATGGAGCAGGATATCACAGTAATCTGGTCTGGAGTAGGATATCACAGTAACCTGGTCTGGAGCAGGATATCAGAGTAACCTGGTATGGAGCAAGATATCGGTGTAACCTGGTATGGAGCAGAATATCAGAGTAACCTGGTATGGAGCAGGATATCACAGTAACCTGGTCTGGAGCAGGATATCAGAGTAACCTGGTATGATGCAGGATATCAGAGAAGCCTGGTATGGAGCAGGATATCAGAGTAACCTGGTATGGAGCAGGATGTCACAGTAACCTGGTATGGAGCAGGGTATCAGAGTAACCTGATATGGAGCAGGATATCGGAGTAGTTTGGTATGGAGCAGGATATCAGAGTAACCTGGTATGGAGCAGGATATCAGAGTAACCTGGAAGCAGTCTATTTGTCTGTGATAGAGTTAGACAGGAGAAAAACTGGGAAAGTGACTGTACAGTGCTTGAGTTGGTGATAAGACATTTTCGTCAATCACAAAGTAATGCAGACTTAGGGGAGTAGAATAAATAGTAGAGTTAGGGATACATGATAGTCCATGAAGCATATTATTGGTGACTATTAATTTTTTTAATGCTTGCCACAGGGTGGTGTGAACATAGGCTCTACTCAATGGTCACTGTTGATGGGATACCCTGATCACATGCAAAAAAATAGCAAAAAGGGACTGATACCAATGCCTGTCATATAAACAACATTGAGTAGTGATGCAAAACTGTTTGGATGTAGAACATTATCAACTAGGTGAGTCAAAGGAGTTTGTGAGATAACCTAAAGCACTATCAAGTACATATTAAATACTTGCGAATTTGAGATTTTAAAAAAGGAATAATTTAATAATTTAGTATAGAGTTGAAGAAGAGAATAATGGGCATGTGTTGTGATGATCAGACAGATGTTGTTTGTTCACTGCTTAGGAAACTCATTTTGTATTACTTGGGTTTCAAAATAAAACACATTTTGGCGAGGAAAGTTTTGATTATCTTCTTCTGGCAAGCTTCAAGTCTAGAAGGAGAGACAGCACTTTGAAAACCGTTGATCTAACAAAAGTTAGGTAGTTTACTTAGTTACTCTGAATAACATAACCTGCAAACTGTCAGAAATGGGAGGCTAAAAGGACAGAGGAAACATGGTATCTGTGTTCCCTAGTACTGGATCTAAAGGTTAATTTTGTAAGTGTAGCACTATAATTGATAAAGTGTTTTCTGAGTTTTCAAGGCAAGGAATGACCGATACCTTAATGACATTTTAACATGCATCTAGGAATATGCTAGAACAACACCTAAGTAGTTCTGTGTGGGAGCCTTCTGGTTTGAAGGGGAAACTGTTTATGGTTGTTGTGAGAACAGCATAAAAACTGGGAGGAAGCAAAATGAATTAAAAGAGTAATGCAAGTGCTTGATGAAAGAAAGGGATTAGCTAGATGTTTTTTAGGTAAAGGTAATGAGATGCACAGCTTTGGGATCTCAGCAAGAGTTAATTTGACAGTCAGAGAAGGAGTATAGAGGAAAATGATGGCTAGAAAAGTACAGAGAAAGGGAAGAACCCTAATGTAAATGAAGACTGGTTACTGCATGAATAATAAGCATCAATACTGAAAACAGAAGACAAAACTCTTTACAGAAGAAAAGTCACAAACCTATAGAGCATAAAAATAAGATGATGTGTGTTCGCTCATAATATCAAACTTAATGGACCTTGAACTTCCTATTGTGGGGGGCTGAGCCCCCCACACCCCTTGCTTAATATATATTCTAACTCCGAGATCGCACTACGGTGAGGAAAGGGCAAATATCCCATTCTTCACTGTACCGCAATCTCAGAAAAAGCACTTTGAGGTCTGGTACATTCGATATTATGAACGTTCGCAATTTGTGTGATATGCTCATATGATATAGACCCTGCTACATCAGGACACTGTGTAGACAAAAAAGCAGACACACTTGAGCAGATCAGGTTGAAAGAAATCAACCAACAAATTCTTATCAAAGTTTAAATGAGTTTTCAAGATTGCCAACTAGCAGAATAGGGATCAAGACAAAAAGATAAATTTCTTAATGCACAGTAAAGCATAAAGTTCATTATAATGTTAAATGATACTGTTACGTTTCATGATTATGGTAAAAGAAAACCTACGCAGATTGTTTAAATACAAATCAAATGAAAAACAGAACAGCCTGAATATGATTAATGATGCAGTTCTCTAACCGCAGCAAAAGAGTTCTCTTTTTTTATTTTTTCTACACAAACATCTTGATACAGTGCTGTTTCATCTAAGAGAATAATAAGACATTGTTACATAAACTTTTAGTAGAATTTTTCAATCATCTATGAGTACCGTTTCATGTCAGATGCCATTTGCATGATGCCCTGACAGTTCGCTGCACAGTATAAGCTGGCATATGAATACACTGTGGAGAGGGTACACACAGCATACATGTTCAAATGGATTACTAACTGAATATGCTGAAGTGCTAAAGGCAGGAAGAAGGATTCCAACTTCTAGCCACTCTGTAAAAATCCAGATTGCAACACCAAAGGTATGTTTTGGTGAATATCGGCTTTTGATTATTAGTTATACCCTTACTCACGGACTCCCAACAAAAGCGCAAGCCCCATACTTTGTTATTGCTTTTTTAGGACTGTCATCTTTTTGTTATGAATTATGCCCTTTCATTTGGAATCACGCACAAGGGTTTTCATCTGGTAGAGTACAGGATAAATCCTTTCCTGAAACTGTTTACTTGCACTCAGCAAATTTTAAAAAGTGTTTTGGTGCATGAACAAAAGTCACTCTTGTTGCCAATTCTGCTATATCCAGTCAAACTTCTTTAGTAGATCATGATACCTTAGCAACATGTGCTTGTAGCACATAAACATCAGAACTCAAGAACTCATATCATATGTATTCAAGCACATAATGAGATAAACAAATGTAACATTTTAGAAAATGTCTTTTTTTTTTTTTTTTGTAATGGGTGTAAGGTTTTCTGCAGTGCCATGTAAAGGGGTCCTCCTAAAATTTATTATTCTCACTGTAAGGTTTCTTCACACTGAAAAAAAGTGATTACTGACAGCCAGTGTAAACCTATCTTTCAGTGGTTCTAACAGCAAAGCTATAAATCACATACATATGAACAATTTTCTCTCACTCATATATGTCCAAAATAAGTAACACAAGAGCTTCAATACTCAAGCTGTTATGCAATCTTGGGTGATCTGAATAAATGACTAATCTAAGCTAGAAATAGTAATGGCATTGTTAATCACAAAATCAGATATGATAATAGGGAATGGTGGATCAATTCACAGAGATAGAGTTACAAGATGGAGTGAGGTAAGACAACCCAGTCATAATATAGATGCATGCAAACTATCGGCTTTTGCGTTATGTACAGCTGTGCTTAATGCATACTAATTATTATTAGCAGAACAAGCA
The DNA here is from genome assembly GCF_019279795.1 of Protopterus annectens. NCBI lineage: Eukaryota > Metazoa > Chordata > Ceratodontiformes > Protopteridae > Protopterus > Protopterus annectens. The sequence goes on along the minus strand of NC_056728.1, from coordinate 1,933,309,236 downwards.
CATTACGAAGCTACCCTGGAGAACTATAGCTCTCTGCATTTAGCAGACACACATAGCTTGACCATTCATCACAATCAGCAGTAAGTCGGTGATGTTTGCTTCAGGTTATACAACTTTCTTTTCCTCTGCCTATTGAATTAACAAAAGACCAAAATGTCAGCATCAGGGTATGATGACAGACTTTATTTTTTGTTTTGTTATCAGGCAACCCAATTGTCTCTTCTGTACTTACTAGCCACATAGTCAACAGGGTACATTAAAGTTAACCAAATAATTTGTGCTAGTGCACATACCTTTTTTTATACTTCTTATATTATATGCTGTATTTGTTAGTCACCTACATTGTCATAAGTAAATTAAACATGACTTTTTTTTTATTCTTTTATATTGAGGCTACAGTCATCATGTGTTACAAATGTTCTGAATCATTGATGGCTCAAAGGGGTTGAGTCGTTCCTATAATACTTTCAAGAAACTCAGAAGTTCTGCTGCTATATTAATTTTCAGTTGCATCAGACCTACATATGCAAACTAATAAGTAGCTCCATCCTGCTTGTTGAAGAGAAACTCTACTTGGCTGGATTGGCAACACTGCGCCAGCTGTAGTAATCTATGCACCAAAATAAAAAGCTACTGTATAATTTGCATAACATGAACGTCACATAAACAATGCTACATATGTTATGCAAGCAATGCAACCTTACACCGTTTGGATTAATGTAATTTCTACACAGTCTGAAGACATACAAGAGAACGTTTTTTTTTTTTTTTTTTTAAAGCAGCGTTACCCCCACACTAACAACTGCTCCTATTTCAGATGTAGACTGTACTTGGTATGCAGTTGTCTACTTTCCTTTACAAATGACAAATTGCATTTTAGTAGTCCAGAGACCTGAATTAACAATCAAGTGAACAATACTTGTCTAGTAAGATGATGGCAGATGAAAAAAAAAATGAATATTCCTTGCAGAGAATAATGTTGATAAACTACTTGCCTTCAACTGCACATATCACTTTTTCCTAGAAGAGCACATGCATAAACACACACACACATATACACAGCAGATACAGTCTGTCTTATACCCTGTCTCGTTCTCTCTCACTCACACACATACACACAGACAGCATTTATAATCTCTCTGTCTCTCTTTCTCTCTCTCTGTCTCACACGCACACGCACACACACACACGCACACACACACACACACACACACACACACACACACACGCACACACACACACACACACACACACACCAGGTACACTCACACACACACACACACACATTGTGCACATTATTTCTTTATGCTAATCAATATTCTAATCAAGGAGTCTTCGCAAATCAAAAAGAATGGAATGAATAATTTAGGTGTGACGAGTCCTAATCTAAATTCCTTTTAGATCTGTTCCATAAATTCATACACAGTACAGCCCTCATGCGACATCACTCTGTGAGACATGGCTTACTAAAGTTAACTACAGACAACTAATTATCTTCCCACTCCTGATATACCCCTCTGTTTAACTGATATGATTATTCTCCATACAGGTGCCCACGTCCAGCAGTTGTCTGCAGCTTTACCAGAAAAGAATGCTAAACAGCACAAGGCCTTTTAGGATAAACCATTCAAAGAGTCCACCATGATATTGTGTAATGATCGTTATTATGAGCTAAGAAACCTCTCATGATGCCTTTGTTCATTATAGGATGCATGGACTGTACTTGTAAGAGCAATGTGCAGGGAAATGCAAGGCAATGACCTGACTATGCCCATAGGGAATGAATGGGGGAAGGAATCATCTAGCAGGAATGAACAGTATGGTTTTTACCTAACCTGGGATGTAAGGCTCTCATCTCATAGGGCAAATGGACCGATCGGATAAAAGCAGCAGAGTATCACATATGGTATCGTGGAAGTGGGAAGTAAGGCAATAGGCAAATTGACAAGATTATGCTACTGCATTCCAAGAATGTAATGATACACTGCTATGAGTGTGTAATGTACATTACCAGAACAGACATAATGGCTTTGAGTCCCCATCTTGCTGGTTGAGAGCCTCCATGCCTTTGAAAGATTCGGTAATACCCAATAACAGCCACTGCTGAGAATAATAACTACACATAGAAATGGCATATCTATGTATTTTGAATGACATTTTTTATAATATCTGCAAATATTTTGCATGTTTAACTGTAATTTCTTCCACCCCATGTTATGGTAGGTTGTGTAATACTTTAATCAGTATGTATGCACTTAAAAGTAAACATTCCTATTTTTTCTAATTTCCTGGCAAAATAGTTTTATACAAACACACATGCATACTCACATGGGCACATAAGCATTTTTATTATGCTTGCCATACAATCCCCCACACAATTATCCGTACAGTGAACAAAAGTGGTCCTTGAGCAGGAATAGCAAAATGTTAAACTAGAAGATGTCATTGATAACACTAAAGAATCAACAGTGTTACTTTTCTCAATTATGTTATTAATTGACATATAGAAAGTAAGGATAGAAAAATAATATGTCTCTCTACTCTCTTGAGCCTTAAGATTTTATGAGTCACCAATGGGCATAGCACTGCAAGCTTAAATAGAAAAGAAAACACAGCTCCTTTGTAAGTGCCCTTAAAGGGTACTTAGACTGCTTCATTTACTGAAAGATCTATGCACTAAGAGTACTCAATTACCTCGGCCTTATCATTTCTCACTGTTCCTCAGTTTCTGTTAAATGTGCATCTTACAATTTCCTCAGTCTGATTTTGGTCTAGTAACTTGATTTGTTTTAGAATTAATTGTAGTGTGTGTGTGTGTGTGTGTGTGTGTGTGTGTGTGTGTGTGTGTGTGTGTGTGTGTGTGTGTGTCTGTGTCTGAGAATTGTCTCTTGGAGGAATAGGATTATGCTAGCATCACCTTCATCACCAGAACAGATGAAGACAAAGCAAGTGTAAACAGAGAGATGCTATTAGCTAAGAACTGAACAGGTGAGAGAAAGTTGAAGAACAGGAAGTAGAGAAAGAGACACAAACAGAGCAATGGCATTAACTGACAGAATACAGAAGACAAAGTTAGTATATCTAAGTGTGGCACTTTGACATGCAGGAGAGGAGAAGAGAAGAGGAAAGAAGGAAAATAATTGCTCAGTCTTTGATTTTAAAGTTTTTTTTTCCCAAGGTCAGACCATAGGAATTCATCCTGCCAGTTGGGTTATTTATCGTTTTTCTTCAAGTCATATAAACAGAACAAGGGAGATATTTCTGACCATACTATCTAGATCCCTTGTGGCAGAGTTAAAGAAAATAAAGATTAGTATATGTATTAGTTGTCAGGAACAGAGCTGCTACTGATGACTGTGATGAAGAAGCAGTAACCTACCTGAATCCAACAAAATTGAAGATGTCACAACGCCTTCCATTATTATGACAAATCCATATAAGTGGGATAACAGACTTCTGTTAAGACTCTGGTGGCATTTTGTACACCTTCAGAAGGTGCACTGCTTATTTCAATGACTCTTTGAGTCAGTAGTGTGATTTCAGGCTAGAGTTTATGATTAAAATGTAAAATTTGTTTGGACTGATCACCAGCTTTTAAGCACTGTTGATTGATATGTATGTTATTTGCGTACGCTAACTGGGGGCTCTATTCTGCTTTCCCAAGTGAAGGACTGCCCTTCTTTGTAAGACGGTTACCTGATGTAAAGCATGTTCTTAGCAAGTCGTGTTTACTAGATACTTTACTTTTATGGTCAGAAAATGTCAAGCAATAACCAGGCCATGCAACTAGATTTTAGTGCACTTTCACTGTTATGATAGCAGCTACATTTCGTTAATGAAAAATCCAGGTTGTTGGGAAAACTAAATCTCTTTGATTAAGAAATTGTATTGTGTGAGCTTTGTTGTAATTAATGACAGCTACTGCATTTTGCGCCACTCATCTATAAGTGGTAGGATACATCGTCAGATGTCTGCACGCCTTTGGCTTTGGTACCAGTAATTGTGATCCTGCGGCTGTAGCTAGCATTCAATAAGTCACTCATTGTCTTAGCTTGTGACTCCTTAATCTGGATTAATGTGAAGCAGATTTATTTCTAATATTATTAATATTTAGTGCTGGAATAAGCATGGGCTATATGACAATCTAACCAGTTAATTTAAGAAAAAAAAATGGAAGTCTTTTATAAAAAAATAGTCAAGAATATATTTGTAAAGACCGAGTCTCCTTGTCTAGTGAATAAGATGCCATCCTTATCTGCATTTGCTTCACTGATGATTATCTGGGTTATGCTAAGGGGAGCATGTTTTGCCTACAATTGTTATGCAACGTGAAACTTATTCATTGCATATTTTTTTTAGTAAAAAGACTATGGTACAGTTAAAATTTTAGATAACAGTTTTATACTCTTAGCTGCCAAACCAAAAATATGGCAGGAATAAAGTGAGTTATAGGAGTCTGTAAACTGTCTGAAGCTTAGCACACAGGATTAAGACTGAGAATTGTAAATGCACTGCTTTTTGTAACCAAGGGTGCACGGTTTGATTCTTTCTACTTCCATTTGCCTACTGTGTGAAACTAAGCAAATCATTTAGGGGACAGCGCTCTAAGGCTACTTGAAAAAGCAATACTTACGTCAAGTGGGCTTAATGGATTAACAGATTTATGAAAAAATAAATAAGATACATAATGGTGAGGTTATTGAGGATTACTGATATAATAAGGTCAACTATAAATATATCAGCAGCAACATGCAGGTGGTGATATTGTTTAATATCTATGCAAAGGAGAAAATAAAACTAATCAATACAAAAACAGCAGCACCAAAGATATTTGAAGAGAAATACAAGCAAAGGAATCAACACATGGAAAACTTTACAATACAAAAAAAAAAAAAAAAAATAAGACAAAATCAAACCAAAAGGGGATAAAAATCAGGCAGCAACGGAATGTGCCAAAAAACAAAAGAAAGAATATAAGGTGAAGGACAGATAAGAATGCAAGAAATGTGGAAAAAGCATAAATATAGTTGCAAGTATAGAAAACTTCTGGAAGAACCTCATGTTGATCAGGAATGAACGCAGGAATGGATAAGGAGAGGTGAATTCAAACCTAGAGATGAAAGGTTAATATTGGCAGCCCAAGATAGTGGGCTATGTACACACTGCTTTACAAAGTCCATTGAACATGTGGGAGAAACAGACAAATGTAGGTTTTGTAAAACCAGATTAGAAACAGTCACACACCTTGTTGCTGGTTGCGACACACTAATGGCAGAAGGACTGTATACTGAAAGGCATAATAATGTGGTGAGACTGTTGCTCTGGGGATTGTGCAAACATTATGGTACTGAAATGGCTGAGAAACACTGTAAATATGAGACACAAAGCATCATAGAAAATGATGAAGTCTACATCACACACAAAAACAGCAGCAACAAAGATATTTGAAGAGAAATACAGGCAAAGGAATCCAGACATGGAAAAGTTTACAATACAAAAAATAAGACAAGACAAAGAAGAAAAGTAGAAAGGAAATAAGTAATGGAGGAGTTAAAGAAATAGAAATTGAGGTTATGGAGTATCTCCAAAGTGAATCAGTGTAGATAATCTAATTCAGAAAGCACCACAACAGAATAGAGCAATGGACCTCCAAATTAAGGGGAAACCAATGGAATAGGAAGCAATTGGTCAGGTGCCATATGAAGATAATTTAGAGCCTTCCACAGGAAACCAGTATAAATGTTCTCTTGTAGCTAGACAGCAAGGGAAGGAACAGGAAACTGTGGAAACTCTGATGCAGTTAATGTTGAGGAGTGATAGGCTAGTGAGTTTCCATATACAGAGCAACAGATGACACAGGATAAATTGAAGAGAATGTGCCACAGGAACATGCAGTAGAACATTATATAGTATGCCCGCAGGAATTGGAAAACAAAAAATGTGCCCTCAGTTTAGAAGAAAACGAGCTAAGAGAAGAATTGCTTCACTGAATAGAGATAGACATTTTAAGATCAACGAAAGAAATAGACTGCAGAATGTCAACAAAACCCAAATAGTCAAAAGCTTGGTAAAACAAATGAACACAGTAATTAGGAATGTCCATAGAGATCCATGCGACATAACAGAAGTAAACAGGATATATTATTGTGCTTCTAAATTAATAACTAATACATTTCTACCACAAGAACACACGGTAGTGAGAGATAGAAAGGGGAGAAATCAAATACCATCATGGAAGTATCAAACAGAGAAAACTATAAAGCAACTAAGACAAGAAGTGCCACTGTTAGAAGAGTATAGAAGAGGGAACAGATCAACAAAAATACTTAGAAAGATTGACATGATAAAAACAATGTTCAGTATTAGAACAGATCAGGATCTATCATGCACTGTTGCAAATAAATTAAAAATCTCAGCACAGGCAGAAAAACTTAGAAGGTACGCAGATAAATATAAAGGAAAAGTACAAAATAAGCAATTTATTGATGACACAAAAAAGTTTTATAGAGGACTTGGGAAACAGGGAAAAAGGAACTGAAAGACCACCCAAAAAAGAAGAAATAGATACATTTTGGAGAAGTATCTGTGAAGATCCTGTGGAACATAACAAAGATGCTAAATGGACAGAAGATGTAAAAGAAGAAACAAGAAGTTTAAAGGTGCAGGATATGAAATGGGATGAAGTAACAGCCAGAGAGATTGAAACAAAGTTAAGAAAAGCCCCTAATTGGGAAACCCCAGGCCCAGATGCAGTACCTAACTTCTGGTTAAAAGTATTAACATCTCTGCATGAAGATTTAGCCATGAATAAGAATTATTTATATGCGCACCCCAAACAGACACTAACCTGACTAACAACAGGAAAAACAATGCTCCTACTTAAGTGAACTTGCAAGCTACCCTAAACCTTATAGACCAATAACTTGCCTTCCAATGACGTATAAACTATATATTGGGACTGATGCTGACAGACTCTATAGTCATTTAGAACAAAACTCAATTATGCTAATAGAACAAAAGGGCAATAAAAGATAGTCATATTGAACAAAGAACCATTTGTTGTTAAATAAAGTCATAGTGGAAAACTGTGAAAAGGGGAAGAATCAAAGTATGGCATGGACTGATTACAAAAAAAGTGTTTGATAGTATCCCATATTCATGGATAAAAACGTACTTAAAAATGTATAAGATGCATCCTACACTGATCAGTTACATTACAGTGACCATGAAACAGTGGCAGACCACTTTGCAATTAAGACATGATAAAGGACAAATTATTATTCCAGGGATAAAAATTCAAAGGGGGATATTCCAGGATGAGTTTCTGCCACTGCTGCTATTCTGCCTTGCCCTTATCCAATTAGCCTGTCTACTTAACAGCTTAGGACATGGTTATAATTTGGCTCCTAGAAAACAGCAAAGTGTAAAAACTGCTCATCTTCTGCTTGTACTGAAAGCACAACTGCAAGTTGTTGAAACTTTTACAGATGATATAAGAATGTCATTTGGTCTCAATAAATGAGCAATAGCAACCTTTAAAGCAGGAAAACTGCAGCACCAAGAAAACATCAGTTTGGGACAATAATGTGATATAAAAGAACTTGAGCAACATGGAGTGTATAAATATTTGGGAACTGACGAAGGATCAACAATAAAACTTGAACAAATGCAAATAAAACTTAGTAAGGAATACTTTAGAAGACTTAAATTAATCCTGAAAACAGCATTGACATCTAGGATCAAAAGCCAAGCTATAAACCAATTTGCTCTTCCTGTCCTAACTAACAGCTTTGGAGTGATTCACTGGCACCAAAATGCGTTGGATAGATTAGACAGGAAAACAAGAAGGATGATTCATGCTCACCAAATGACCTATAAAAGTCAGTGCATACCAAGATTATATATTTCCTGTTCCGAAGGAGGCATGAGCCTCCTTGAAATTGATTACATGTATAGATCTGCAATCATGGAACTCCACACATCTGTTGAACTCACAACACCCAAATATAGTGAAAGTTTTGAAACATGAAGAGAATAAATCTAAGCTGACTTCCCTGCTTAAGCTAGCAGAAGCATATCAGTGTCAAGCAGGAATGGAAATCAAACTACAAGTAGATAAAAATCAGGCAGCAACTGAATGTGTCAAAAAACAAAAGAAAGAATGTAAGGTGGAGGATAAGAAGAGAAGGCAAGAAATGTGGAAAATGCATTAAGATAGTTGCAAGTATAGAAAAGTTTTGGAAGAACCTCATGTTGATCAGGAATGAACCCAGGAATGGTTAAGGAGAGGTGAATTCAAACCAAGAGATTAAAGGTTAATATTGGCGGCACAAGATAGTGGGCTACATACACGTTGGTTTACAAAGCCCATTGAACGTGTAGGAGAAACAGACAAATGTAGGTTTTGTAAAACAGAATTGGAAACAGTTGAACACCTCATTGTTGGTTGTGACATACTGAAAGGCATAATAATATGACAAGACTGTTGCACTGGGGATTGTGCAAATGTTATGGTAGTGAAGTAACTGAAAAACACTGGAAACATGAGACACAAAGCATCATAGAAAATGATCACATGGGATCATCTATTACAAACAGTTCAAAAGATAGATGCTAGAAAACTGGATATAGTGGTCCATGAATAAAGACAAAAGTAGCTTTGATCACTAAAACCACCACACCCAGTAACTACAGTGTCCTCTGTACAGAGAGACAGACAATCATAAAATATCAAGATTTGCAAGCAGAAACAAGAGCAATATGGAAGAAAGATACCTAGATATTTCCAACAGTAGTAGGAGCAATAGGTCTTATAAAAAAGAATCTACTATCATATTTAGATATGTTACCAGTACACGTGACTCTGTACAAATTGCAGGAGTCATTACCGGGCATATTTCAGGTGCTGTGAACAGCACTTCTGGCTGACATAAAATACTGAAGCAATACTAATTTCATGAACTTTAATCACAGTTTGACTTAGGAATGAGGGCCATTCCCATCATGGTATTGAAAACCCAAACAATTTGCCGAAATTAAAAAAGTGAGAGAGTCTGGTGTGCACAGAGTTATATCATTCTCCTGACATCTGCAGTGAAAATATGGATTCATCTAGTCAGTTTAATAAAATGGTAGGTTGTAATTTATCTTTCAGCTCCCTTTTGGGTTGCCACCTTTTCAGAGATGCCAAAAGTAGGACTTTTTTTTTTTTTTTTTAAACATGCCATCTATAGATGTTATTGTTCCCCTTTACTCAGCCCTCAGTAGGCCAGTCACTGAAGATAATGCCCACTTTGGGATATATCTGTTCAGACACATGCAGTATTGGATACAAGGCCTAAACAACATATTCTGCATGATCAAATCTCTTTCACTATACTGAATGTCCTACACACTGCTAAGAGGTGACCTGATTCTGGCATACAAGGCATTCTCCAGACTATTAGTCATGGAATTACTTCACATCAGCAAGTCAAATACTCAGTTTAGGGATCTAACCTTCTTCTGTAATATCAACACAACTGTTTGGAAGAACAGATATATCTCAAAGAGGATAATGCTACTCCGGAACAGATTCTTCAACTCCAGGAAAAAAAAAAGTTCATCCCCGTCCATATTGAATAGCAAATTGGATCTATGGATGGAGAACAGAAAATTTACAACAGGCTTACCTGCTATACTACAAAAAGAAATAAGTAACCCCTAAATGTTTTATCCTATGCATGAGTCCCCTCAAATTTTCTATGATATGATCCCAGTTATTCTCATTAGGGATAATATATATTTATCGATCATGGGGTAGATTAGGATAATCTCTAACCATATAGGATAGGTTCATTCAAACAAACAATACGTGTTTGTTTTTTACTGGCTTGTCTCATCCACTACTTGCTACCACAGGTGTGATGTAATTCTATATGTTTATTCAAGCACAGCAAGGGAAACTTGCTAGGCTTAAAATGGCTAACAAAGGCAGCCAGCCTTATACTTGCATATGAACCTATGAGCCATTACTAGTACTGCTATAAAACAACTTATATCCATCCACTTGTTGAAATTAATATATTTTGCATTTACATTACAGGATAGTTGGATATTACTGAAAGAATTCAAAGGAAATTCACACAATAAAAGACAGCAATAATCAAATATTTAAATTACAAAATCAGATGCAAACATCTGAAATGTGTACACTATGCACTATAGGCATATGCATGAGAAATGAATTTTCGCTTTTAAAACTTTATATAACACAGACTTTATTTGACATAGAAATCTACAGAAGTAATAAAATAGTAAGGCACAGCAACGGCACAATATTCTAAGATTCCATTCTAAAACTTTCTAGAATGAATTTGTACCATTCTTATATAGACTAAAAATGACAATATGATGGAATAATTAAGAACTAATGAACTTATAATCTCTAACATGGAAAAAGCAATGCTTAGAATGTCTCACCTCTACATTTGGTTAATTTTATTTTTAAAAGATACATAGTAAGCTTAAATGATACCTTCACTAACAACTCACACCATAAGATATTTCATGCAGTCTACTAAACTTATTTATTGGAATGTAAGGCTGTCATAGACACAGAAAATTATCTTACTGATGCACAATATAGCAACAGAAGTTAAGGTGTGGTGATGTAGAAGTATCTCACAAAGAGGATTACTGGCCTCAAACAAATGCACTACACTGACCGCCTCAAAAAACTACAGCTTTACTCCACAGCATATCGCCTACTCTGAGGTGATCTCTGCCTAACATATAAAGCTATGTCAAACCCAGAGCTGTTGGACATGCTACACCTAATGAAATCCCAACCCCTCCGAGCTACATGCTCTAAGGACCTAAACCTTGTCACCACAATAAACAGGACATGCTGGAGGGATAGATTCCTGTCCCAGAGACTTCCCATACTCTGGAACAGGTTACCCATCTATGTCAAGCAAAGTCCTTCATTAGCACTCTTCAAGAAAAATCTTGATGAGTGGATGGGAAATAGGAAATACACCCCGGGGATCACTTCTGTGTCTCTGCTCGACAGTGGCACAGGAAAATAACTTTCTTGGGTGACATAAGCCAGAGGAACCTTGTTGGCTAGGCTTACATAGGCTCTTGGGCCGATAGCCTAGTACCTACCTATGAACCTATGAACCTAAGAACCTATGTTGTGATTCAGATATAGAATGGTATTTTAAGTACTTGCCTCTCTGCTGGTAGAAATAGTAAAAAAACACAGGCAACATCTATAGAAGCCTTACAAAGCTACCACTTCTGACCTTGAATAAAACAGCATACTTCATTCTGAAATGTGACATGAAACTAATAAAGATTATCTTTAGGAATGTCACACTACAGTAGTTAACAGGTATACTTTTACTTTGCAGCAATGCAGAGACCAGATGGATATTATAAACATCTTTTCATTACATAAAACAATGTAAGAAACTGAAGTATTAAAAGAGAGTATGACCATATCCTGACATTAGTTATTAGGATGTTATCCTTGATCATGAATTCTCTGTAAGATTGTTTAGGACACCTTCAGATGGCACAAGAATAGATAACTCTTTTTTTGTACAGCTGGCTGATGGTAAGATGCAATATATCTCCTCAGTTTAGATACAGAGTACAATACGGTATCCTATTGATCAGGATCTGCCCACTCCAACCCGTGCTGGTACACACACACACACACACACACACACACACACACACACACACACACACACAAAACACATGCACACACACAAAACACACACAAGCATGCACGCACACATGCACATGAACACACACACACACAAACACACACATGCATGCACGCACACGCATGCAAACGCTCACACACTTGCACACATGTGCACATGCACGCACTCACATGCACAAACACACACACACAGGTTCAAAAGCATCACATACATAAGTAATGCAAACATATATGTATACGTGTGTATGTGTGTGTGTGTGTGTGTGTGTGTGTGTGTGTGTGTGTGTGTGTGTGTGTGTGTGTGTGCGTGTGTGTGTGTGTGTGTGTGTGTGTGTGTGTGTGTGTGTGTGTGTGTGTGTGTGTGTGTCTATCTGTACTGGCAAATTTCAAATACTCATAGCCTATTTTATTAATAGGGAAAATAATAAGGTTCCTTGAGTAAAGTTCAATAAAAATATATTATTTAAACTGTACAGTCTTTTTTTCCAGAAGTCAGAAGTGAGAAAACTTTCTCTCAGGGTGTACCAAGAGTACGAATAACCTGCAGAAGAAAAGGCAGGTTGCAACTCACCAGTACAGGTTATTACCATATTGGGCTTATAAGCAGCAAATAATAGCAGATTTGTGAATGATCCATGCTCCAGTCAGCCTCATGCTCAGAAGATCCCCCCAAAAAGTAGCAATCTTCAGCTCTGTGGTAAAATATGGCACTCCTCAGCTGCATGGAAAATAATTTGGACAAAATACTTCTTTTGTTGTTCCAAAGGGGTGAAAAACCTGTTCCAAAGACACCCACTCATCCTCCCAACTGGAGGATTTTACATTTCTGCATTTCTACAATGACTATGTGTAAGTATATATATATATATATATATATATATATATATATATATATATATATTTATATACATATACATTTATATATATATATATATATATATATATATATCTATATATTTTTATATATATATATATATATATATATATATATATATATATATATATATGTATATATATGTATGGATTCACTTCAAAAGCTCGAATTTACAAAATCTCGAACTTCAAATAACCGAAACCAAAACATCGAGTTTTGTAAACTCGAACTTCTGAAATGAAACCCCCTGCACCCCTCATGTGGGGGGCTGTGCCCCCCACACCCCCCCTACTTAAATATACCAACTCCAAGATTGCGCTACAGTGGGGAAATCTCCCATCTTGCGCTGTATGCGAAGCGCAAAACGGGAGATTTCTCATTTCCTGTCAACACCACACAAAAAAAAAAACATTACGTACACACAGAGCGTACAAGAATCCTTGCCTCTGTGTATATGCAATGTATTAAGGTAAGTAAACTTTTATTTTTCAGCACTACACATATTCGATTTACTGAAATCTCGATCATATGGTCTCGACCATACGAAATTGGAGATTTCAGTAATTCGATTATGTGAAGTGTACCATATATATATATATATATATATATATATATATATATATATATATATATATATAGATATATATATTTATATACATATACATTTATATATATATATATATATATATGTATATATATATATATATATATATATATATATATATATATATATATTTATATACATATACATTTATATATATATATATATAAATGTATATATATAGATATATATATATTTATATACACAAACTCATTATCAGCCTATCAATCCTGTCTCTATTTTTATAAATGGGGCTGGGCAGCTTGCCAACTGTCACAATCCCTCTCGATTAAGTGTCATTCTCCTACCTTCTTCAATCATGTCTTCAGTCATGCCTGACTGTCACAGGTCTTCTCTTGCACAATTCATACATCTTTTTGCCGAACACCCTTGTTTCCTCTTGACTACATCCCATCAGTCCCAAACCTTCTCCACCAGCTTGCCATTTACTTTTTTGCCCATGTGCCCTAACGACCATAATATGTTCTCTTTGACCTTCTCTGAAATAGGAGTTACTTTGTCTTCTGCTCTGATGTCCTCATTTCTTCATGTTTCCTATATTATGCATCCTACCACTCATCTCAGGCACTTCATCTCCATCATCTCTAGCTTCTTCAATTTCCCTACCTTCATTGTTCAGCCTTCTCTACCATGCAGAAGTAATGGTTGAACTACTCTTTTTATAACCTTATCTTGTAGCTTCCTTAGCATTCTTATGTCATATACTACCCATAACATAATGTTCTACTTTGCTGAAGCCCCATTAATTTTAATTTTGACCTTCTCATTAATAATCTCCTCATCTTCCCCTTCTAGATACCTGAATTATTAACCTGTTCTCCACTTTTCCCTTTTATCTCAATTTTAGGTTTTTACTGATTTCTTCCATTTGTTGTTATGACAACTGTCTTGTCTATAATTAGTTTCATCCCATGTGCCTTCAGTTTTACACTCCATTTCCCTATAAGTTACTAAAGTTCTTGTTTAGTGTCTGCTTGTACTCTTACATCATCTGCATACAACAGCTTTGTTGATCTTTTCCCTCCGACCTGTCAGCTAATCTAGACCATCACCAATATGAACAGCTGTGGGCTCAAAAATGAACCCTGATGCATACCCACTCTCTCTGGGAACACCTCTGTGAGTCCAGTCTCTGTTTGCATTTGTGTCATAGGGTTCATGTATACAAACTGTACTGACTTTACTGCTGTTTCTCAGACTTTGAACCATCACAAAACTACCCAAACAAGCTTTCTCATGACATTGTTACATGCATTCTCAAGTCTAGCAATGCCCAGCTGGAATCCTTTCTCGGCTCTACCTACTTGTCAACTATCTGTCACACTGCAAATTTAGAGTCTGTTGTGCCGCATCCTGATCTGAATCTGAACTGTTCATCTCCCATCTTACTTTCTACTACCCTGTTTATTTGTTTATCAACCTACTTCTCTATTTTTATTTCAGAGTGACTGGAGTATAAAACCTCTGTGCAACCCACAGTTCTGAATGTTCAGTTTGGCTTTGGACACTGGCATGAGAAGGCTTATTCCCCAGTCATCTGAGGTATACCTTTCTCTCCTTACTGCTATAAGATTCCTCAGGAGCCATTTCTGCAGGCCCTTCCAACATCTTGATCATATCTGTCCTAACTTCACATGAACGTGCTGTTTTTCATGACTTCATTTTTCTAAGGGCTGCTCTTACACCTTCTAGGGTGGGCTCTTCTTCCTCTTTCATTTTTGGCAGTGTGTGCAGCAGTACAAACTCTGTGGTGTTTTGTTCATTTAGAAGCTGCTGGAAGCACAATTTCCGTCTGCCTTTGATGCCCTGTGGACTGGGGAACAGGTTGTTGCTGGTGTCCATTATGAAGGGTGCCTGATGACTATCGTATCATTCTATTTTTTTGCCTTGCAAACCATTATTCCTTCCTAGCCTGGTCTGTCTTTTCTATCTCCCACTTTTTCCTTTACTCCCTCTTTATTTTGATAGCTTCATGTAATTCTGTATTCCACTGCCAGCTTTCCGTATGTACCTTATTTCCATATCTGGCTCAGCAGCATATCTATTCTATAGTTTTCATACATACCCTTGTGAGATGGTGCCATTTTTCCTCATCTTCACCTATTTCCACATCTTCCTGATGTGCTAGACCTTTGAGGGTTTCTTTAAACTATTGTGCTTTTACTCCAGTCACCTTCTGTGTCGTCAGCCTAGTTTTTGTTGACCTTACAGCCATCTCTTACCATTGCTTGCAGCTAACTGTGGCCACCTAGTGTTTTATGTTGTGGGCCAAATGTTTCACTGAGGATAACTTTGCAATTGCTAATTACAGCCAAATGGTCTTTCTTTGTTAGGAGGAAGTCTACCTGGGTTTCATGTTGACTACTACTGTATGTGACAGTATGATTGTCTCTCTTATTGAACCATGTGTTGACCATCATCAAGCGATCTGCAAACAAAAATCTAGTATGGCGTCTCCTACTTTATTCCTGTTGCCCAGTCTATGTGGACCAAGACATTCCTTACACAAACACACACACACACACACACATATATATATATATATATATATATATATATATATATATGAATGAATATGTGTGCGTGTGTGTGTGTGTGTGTGTGTGTGTGTGTGTGTGTGTGTGTGTGTGTGCGCGTATGCGCGTGAATGTATGTGCGCGCATGTATGTGTATTCAAAAAAGGCATGGCAATCATCCAATTCACAAACACATTTATATATATATATATATATATATATATATATATATAAATATATATATATATATAAATATATATAAATATATATATATATATATATGTCACATCTCAACTGTCCAGATTTTGCAAAATCTCCACATGTCTGCCTTGTATTTTTGATCTTTTCCACATAGAATTTGTGGTTTTCTGGCAAATATCTGCAGATTAAAAGTAATATCTTTTGGCTTTTTCTGGTTAGGGGTCACCACAGTGGAACTCTGGTCTGCTTATGATTGTCAATAGATATTTGTGGTGCCAAGGTGCCAGCCCGATGCCCAACCATCAACAAAGGCATACCCATTCAAGCACACACCTACCTGCATGTCTTTAAATGTCACTTGACTGTGGGGAGGGGATGCACACCACACAGAAGGTAGTCCAGATGAGAATTGAACCGGAGAACCTATTGCTGTGAGGCGACAATGCTAACCACTGCACCACTGTGGCCTCTGGCAAATCTCTGCAGATTGAAGTGACTAAAAAATGACAGATAGGCTAGCCACCCGGCAATGTGAACCTTTGCTCTGGATGATCATCACTGTTGAAGTGACACCCCAACCTCATGTGCAAAAATGGGAAAAGGGGATTCTAGATGGATGGATTTGAGATTCAAACGTTATATCCTTCTAAAAATGCATGACAATAAAAACATGGCATTCTAGCAACATTCTAAGTTTATAACATTAATATTTAATATCTGTCCATATTTTTGGGCTTTTGTTCTCTATTATTTTTGGTTTTGTCAAGATTTCTTGCACTAACAGGTTGAGAGTTATGATACATATATGTATATTTATATTTTTATATATATATATATATATATATATATATATATATATATATATATATATGGGATATTGTTGAATATTATACTACAGGTATTGCAATATATATATGGGTTCACTACATATGACTGAAAGTTCATATGACCGACGCCCATTTGACTAAGACCAAATGACCGAAAGTTCATTTGACTAAAAACCCATATGACCAAAAACTCATTTGACTGAAAAACAGCACTGGCAGGTATATGCCCTGTTCCCCACTGTAGTGCGACCCTGGAGTGAGAGTATAAAGTTAGGGGTGAGTGGGGGGCATAGCCCCCCCACATTGGGGGGTGCGGGGGGGTGTAGCCTCCCATATTTTGCAACCAGTTGTTACTGATGTATGTTTTAATGCATTTTTAATGGATACACATGTGTATAATAGTGCATGAACTGCAATTATGTTGGGGGGGCTACACCCCCCACAACCCCCCAACAATATATACTAACTCCAGGGTTGCACTACAGTGGGAAACAGGGTATTTACCTGCCAATGCTGTTTTTCGGTCAAATGAGTTTTCAGTCAAATGAACTTTCGGTCATTTGGTCTCAGTCAAATGGGCTTCAGTCATATGAACTTTCGGTCATATGTAGTGAACCCATATATATATATATATATATATATATATATATATATATATATATATATATATATATATATATATATATATATATATATATATATATATATATATATATATATATCACTGTGTCAGGACTATGGTTATTTTTCCATTTCCAGAAAGCCATCATCATGTGTATTCCTGCTATATCTATACAGTTTTAATATTAATAATGTAATATTAATAATCACATTTTTTCTCATGTTCATGTTTGTCCTTAATACATGTTTTAACTCTTGATACTTTTTCTTTTAGGGCCACATGTCTAACATTGTACATCAGCAGACATTGTGACTTCTTCACAGTATTACCTTTGCCCATACACTATCACAAGCAAAGATTGACTTGAGGTCTATACACTTCTTTGGCCTCATTGCACTTCTTGGTTTGGTTGCTTTCTATTCACTTTGAACTTCTGCCTACCTACTATACGCTAAATAGGGAATTGGCTAATAATGGGCTAGATTCCAAAGAACATGCTACTAATGTAAGGGACTTCCTCCTGTATAAGTCTGACCCAGTTCCAAATTACTTGCTCTCGGTGTCAGTGACTTACTTTGGTGTAAGACCTATTTAAAAATAGTCATACACCAGAGTACCTGAATTACACTGAGAGGAAATCTGTCTAGAATCTGGCCCAATGTATATGACTTCTTCCCATGCAAAGCAGCAAAACTCTGTGAATCCCTTTATGGAATGTAATGTGTTATTCATATTTATTAAACCATTCCTAGTGCCATTTTATTTATTTATTTATTTTGAAAATATGAGAATGTATTTATGGTTATCTGCATTTTTCACTTTGACATTTCTGTAAGAAATTTAATTAAATTTAGCCGCCTTACTGTATGAAAAGTTTATCCAGTTAGCTTTCTGCTTTACAAATTTCCTTTGGGGAATTATAGTGATCGCATTTTAAATTTCTTTAAACTTTCATTCTTTTTATTTTTCATTTATTTCACGCTTTCGATTATTTTTGTTGTTTATCCTTTTTCTAGTTGTATTTCCCAGGTTAGAGGACTGCAATGGTAGATGAGAATATTACTGCAATGTAGATTCCTGTGTATTGTTTGGAAATTAGGTGTGGTTAATGATGTGAACAATGAATAGCAATAAATGTTTGGTGACCCTTGTAGTTAGGTGATCAACAAAAAAATCCCATCCTTTGTCTTAGATATGAGCAATGGGTTCAGATGTTCAAAGGTATATACTATGCTAACAAACAGCTATGGACCTTATAAGCCTAGCTCTGCAATTCATATGTGACTCGCAAATTTAATTTAAATTGGGGGTGATTTAGTGACTGCCTCTGTCCAACAGAGACATAGGTGCCAGACTAGGGGAGATTTTCTGATTATGACTCCACTTGTCCAAGATGTGCTTAAATAAGGATAAGGAGGAACTCTACTTCACGTGGCTAGGGAGCCTGTTCCACAGAATGGGAAGTCTCTGAGAAACATATCTGTCTCCCCAACATGTTGTATTTATGTTGCAAGCAAACTTTAGGTCTTTTATCTTAGTAGTGCTGATATTTTTGTTTTGTGGTATGCAGAAGGTTCATCAAAACAGGATTCAAGGATGCCTTGTATTCCAGGCAAAGATCACCTCTCAGACATAATCTCACATCTTTATTCATCTGCTTTTTTAGGGTATATAAATGTATTTACATCTATTTATTTTTCCATTCATGTATGTGTATGTATGTATGTATATATGTGTGTGTGTGTGTGTGTGTGTGTGTGTGTGTGTGTGTGTGTGTGTGTGTGTGTGTGTATATATATATATATATATATATATATATATATATATATATATATATATATATATATATATATATATATATATATATATATATATATTTATCAAGCCACACATTACTATGCAAGCAAAATAAATCATAATCATCATCAGCACCCTTTTTCCCATTTTTTCTACATAGGGTCAGGGTATTGTGTTAACTGTTAACAACTATCTCAATTCAGTGCCACACTCCTGCCTTCTTCAACACTCTTGCTTGTCTGTCACATATCTTCTTTCACACAATCCATTCACCTCTTTGCTGGGCATCCTCACTTCCTCCTACCATCTTCCTGTCTGTCCCAAATTCTCCTCACCAGATTGTCTTCTGCTTTTCTGAACATGTCCAAACCACAGTAATCTGTTCTCTTTGATCATTTCTACAATTGGAATGACTCTGTTTTCTGCTATTATGTCCTCATTTTTTTATTTGTCCCACAGTGTGCATCCCAACACCTTCTCAGGCACTTAATTTCTATCACTTCTAGCGTCTTCAAATACTCTGCCTTTACTGCCCAGGTTTCTGTACCAT
Source organism: Protopterus annectens (assembly GCF_019279795.1). Classification (NCBI taxonomy): domain Eukaryota; kingdom Metazoa; phylum Chordata; order Ceratodontiformes; family Protopteridae; genus Protopterus; species Protopterus annectens. The sequence goes on along the minus strand of NC_056728.1, from coordinate 1,933,289,511 downwards.
ACAGTAGTACTGGTCATTCCACTGTCTTGCACAACTTACTTGTCAGCTATTTTGGCAATCTTCTGTCACAGACTACACATGACACTTTATGCCAGTTTGCTGCGGCACCTCTAATTCTAACTTTGACCTCTTCATTCAGACTTCCCTTCTCCTCAACCACCCCTCCCAGGTACTTGAAGTTGTTTACCTGTTCCACTATCTTCCCTTCTATCTCTATTCTCAGCTTCTTCTGATTTCTCCAGTTTGCTGACATTACCACTGCCTTATCTGTGCTTAGTTTCATCCCATGTGCCTTCAGTTTTGCATTCAATTTGGCATTCTTATCCTTTGCTGAAATTCTTGCTCAGAGTCTGTCTGTAATGCTACATCGTCTGCATACAGCAACTTTGTTGATCTATCCCCTCCAACCTGTTTGCTAATGTATTCCATCAACAGTATGAACAGCAGTGGGCTCAGAGTTGAACCCTGGTGTATACCTACTCCCACTGGGAATCCCTCTTTGAGGCCGAACACTGTTCATACTTGAGTCTTTCGGTACTTGTACATAGCCTTAGCATAGCAGGCATAATAAATATCCAGACAAATTATAGAACAAAAATAATGTGTAAATCTGCTGTTCTGTCACAGTATAGCACAGAACACTCACTTAATTACGTCAGCACCCACCATCAAGAAAACGTATTCATTTTATTAATATGTAACTGTGCATGTACGTGTGTGTGTGTGTGTGTGTGTGTGTGTGTGTGTATATATATATATATATATATATATATATATATAATATACCCACATTATATATATATATATATATATATATATATATATATATATACACACATACACACACACATATATGTATGTGTGTGTGTATGTATATATGTCTCATAGATGAGATGAGACACAAAATCCTGGGGTATTCCCTTACAATGACCTAAGTCTGAATGGAAAACATTAAAAATAGATGTAAATAAAGATCTGTTTTTTCCCTGTTGCGATATATATATATATATATATATATATACATACCTACATATATATATATATATATATATATATATATATATATATATATATATATATATATATATATATATATATATATAGAGCTATATATGTGTGTATGTGTGTGTATGTATATGTGTATATATATATATATATATATATATATATATATATATATATATATATATATATATATATATATATATATATATATATATATATATATATATATATATATACATTGTGTATGTTACTATCCTATGGCCTTTCTTATTCCTCTAGCTAGATTAATTTTTTGGACACTTCAGCATGTCTGCCTGTAGATCATCAAGGCAGTCACATATCAAAATGTTCTTGAAAGGGGTTTTGCATAAAGGCCTCAAAGTAAACTGGTGGCTCCTCATGATCTTAATCTTATGTTACAGAAGATAGCCTTGCTCCATTTGAACAAGCTAATCTGGCTAACTTGAGGTTCTTAACATAAAAAAACTGTTTTATTGATTGCTCTGACCTCTACATGAAGAGTAGCTGAGTTGCAAGCTCTTATGCTGAGTAAACCCTGCCCCATTTTCCATCACGGCGGGACTTCTTTGAGAACTAATCCTTTTATGTCCAAAGTGGTATCCAAGTCTACTTTAACCCAAACTATACATCTCCCTATATTTTTCCTTAACTTAAAGTGAGATAAAAATGGCACTTGATACCTTGGATGTCAACAAACAACGCATGTACTATCGTGACAGACAATCGTTCAGATCTTCAAGTCAATTGTTTATTTCCTGAGAAAGTAAGGAGAAGGGATAAACTGTGTGAAAACAGACTATATCCAAATGGTTGTCTAAACTATTACCTTTTGTTATAATCACCGTGGCAAATCTTTTCCAGGTGGAGACAAGACCAGCACTACTGTAGCCTTAGCTTCATCGATGTTTTTTAGGAAAGGGTGGGATTCTAGAAGTATTCTAGAAAGAGTTTTTTGGTCCTATGTACATAATTTTACAAAGCACTTTAAACTTGCTTCTTTCCCTAGGTCTAGATCAAGCTTTGCTAGGACCATTCTCCAGGGGCTCCTTGACTGTTGTCCTTCCTCCAACTAAATATAGTAGTCATGGTAATCTATCCATATAGCTACGGCTACTGCAGTAGTGATCAATATGAAGAACATAGTATAGTTGTGTAAGGTGAACTTACCATAACACTAGATCCTCAGGTGGTCACTGCTGGAGTACCTACTGCCTCCCTTGAATCCCCTTGTTTTTTGGTGTATATTTAATGCCAGGATGTGGGCATTCATTTTTGTTATTGCTAGCACTGTCCTTTCAGGGCTCAGCCTCCCTCCCTCTCTCTGCTTACAGGAAAGCTCTTAAGGGCTTTGCACTCAAACTTATCTTTTAATCAGCTTGGCTTAAGCTGCCTTTTTAATTATGGCTAAATGGTAATACATAAATAAATAGCTCAGTTATCTACAAATATAATACCGATTTTCATATGTATTTGTATTGTACAGATGCACCCCCCAACACCATTTTTTGTACTTCACACTGTAAGAGACACATTTAAAATACTAAAAAGATATGCTGAAAACTAAAAAAAATGTTTTTTATAAGTGTAAATATACATTGATGACTATGGTCTTTGCTTTTCTGTCATTTTTTCTCTGCATTACCTATTTTTCTGCATTTATTGTTCTGTCAGGATTTTGGCATCAGGCCAGACACATAAACATTAAATATCTGACTCAGTGTAAAAATAAACTCACATTTATTTCCTACAGAAGTTTTTATAATCCTTCAAATACACTGCTGTCTGATATACTTTCACAAATAATTTTTGCACACTTTTATGCAAACCTGAAATAAATTTTAGTAAAAAATACATTGAAAACATTAGAAAAACGTTGGTCAAATGTTAATAATGTCTTAACATACAAAGTTAAACATTAAAAACATGAACATGTGCAGTTATTCTTTACCTGTATTGCTTGCTTCACTAGCCACCACTCTCACAGCGGAGATTAAGACAAACTAACTTATATTCCATTCTGGCATGACCTCTTAAACAAATCCATTTATCACCTCTGTATCTCAATCAAGAATGCAAGCTGCAACATATCAGCTATCAGACCAGATAAGGCCTCTTTTCAGTTACTGTAATATACACAGAAGGAACAATCAAAAAAGGGCAGAAAAAGGTATACAATTTTTTTTAAAAAATGATGTGGCCTTTTTAAGCTATCAATGTTGTGGAAAGAACTAGTGATCACAGTCTCTGTATATAAATACTGCTGGTGATGCTAAATGAATGACTCTCTATGGCTTCCTAACGTTCCAGGTCTCAACATATTAGTGGTCATAATAACTGGTGATATCTTTAAATACCTTACAATAACTAGACATGTAAAATAAGGGGTTACTATAGCAGCTGGAAACACTCTTGCTTACAGTCACAGTACAGTTCAAAGAAGCAAGTGCTCGAATTATCATTTCCTCAGTCTCCTTCTATAAAGCTCTCTGCATACTCAACTTTATACAAATGTATAGCCCTAAAATAACTTAAATTATAAGCTAAAATTCCCATCCAGTTCACAATCTAAGTAGTCAATCCCTTACTGTAAACCTCCACTCCCCTTCCCTAGGCCAAAATTCTCCGATCACTCCTTAAGCGTAAAACTCCAACATCCCCTTCCTTACACCTAAATTCACAAATTGCTCCCTACATGTAACATTCCCTTCCTGTCTCCTAAACCTAAAAACACTTTCCACTTACTAAACCTAAAGCATTTTTCCACTCCCTAAGCCTAAAATCCCCCCCCCCCCATTTCCTAAGTATAAAATTCTCCTCCCACTCCCTCCACACAGCTGCTTGCTCAAGCTCATATTCATATTTTAGCATAAGCAGTCAGCTTGAGTTAAAAGGTACTTCAGTTTTGGTTTTGAGACAATCAATTTAAAGCACTTAGAGTTTCAGTTCTTGTAGCGCTCCCATGAAATAATCTGAATCTATTTCTAACAAATCATAATTCTAGAATTTCATATGCTACTGCAGTATATTTTAAAAATGCAATAATATAGCTCGAATTGTGTAACGTTTAATTTATGTAACAAAACTGATGGTCTTTATTTTATTTTTGTTTTCTCAGTTGCATGACTAAGTATTCATTTTGAAATCAATTTGCACTTCTGTCATAAATGTGTGCTATGAAATGCTTCTACTGTGGATTGTCAAATGGTAAAAAAACACAAGCATCAGAATATCCCAACAAAAACACAAAAAAATTAATGTCAACTATTTTTGTGGAGGATAAGACCCCTGCACCTGTAATGTGTGGAGGGAAGTCCTCCACACTCTATAGTTGCACCAACTCATAGAATTTACTGAAAATAAACAAAACAAATAATACTGAGATGAAACTAGATACAATTAGGGTTTCCTATTCTCTGTCTCTGTTTTGATAGAATTTGACTACACATAATTGACCCAACTTGCAATACTATCCCTAGTACTATTGACTATACAAAGATATCTGGAAATATTGCCAGACTGTACTCTCTCCTATACATGCCATGCTGCATAAGAGACAAAGTTTTAGCACAGCTCCAAGCAGCCCCAGGTTTCATCTGAGGTTAGATACTTTATTACTATTAATGTTTGTTATCTGCAGAATTGAGTATGAAATTCCCCTACTCACAACATGCTCAGTGGTAAACTCTTCCCTACTTATAAACTACTAACTTTGTTAATAATAGGAAACACCATTGCACTTAAATAAAGAAAGCTAGATAACTGAGAGCAGAAGTCAAAACCGTTCTAGTTCTTACCCTCTTACATTCAAACTACTCCATGTTAGATTCTGCCCGCCATTTAAAAACAAGGTAATTTGTCATAGTTTGTACCTACAGTCTCAGGAGTAATGTTACTTCCCTTTTAAGTAGTCACTATAGACACTAAGTACAGCAAAGTATTTTCAAACATGGTCCCTACAAGCCAGAATTAACTTCTAGAAGAAACAAGTGAGCTGGGTGAGTTTACAATCTATAAACTAAAGAATTTCTAATAAAACAGTGCTCCTGTAAATGCTTTAGAGGTACAGGCTAAAAATCACCAACATTCTTAAAGCATGATATTACTACACACCCAGCTTTGTTGCAGATTATTTAGTCTTAGGGTCTTGATGCTGTAGAATGATTCATGTTCACAGTGTTTTTCAATGTAATGTACTTTGGTGTGGTACAAGTATTTATGGTCACAGTCAATGTGTTCCAACATTCAGTTGCCATTAAATGTGTTGCAGCTGTGAATGCTTTGTTATGCATTTCTGTATAAATATCTTGTAATAGTTTATCTCGTCAGCCCTTGTAGTGGCTGACAGGTGCCCTTGGATGACTTTGCTTACCCATGTAACACATGTAAAATAAATAGATAGAGAGATCAATCAATCTATCAATAAAAAGGTAAATAATCACTGATGTCACATACTTAGAAATCATCCTAGCAATGATTTCCTTTGGCAAACAGTCACTAATATTACACCCTTCAGCATCATTTGCTTTGGGCATCTGACGCACAAGGAAATACACCTAGACCCCAGCTGAAGGAGCCCTGTGAAATGTCATTTTTTACTATATGTAGAGTTTCATACAGGAGTTAGACTAAATGAAGATGGGTTTAGAATTTGAACATTGTTTTAATTATCTCAAATATAAAAAATTAGTGGTGGTATAGGATAACAGTGGCACTGTAACTAACCCAAGGTGGCTCTAAACAGGAAAAGGTCATCACTCTTAATTATATCTATATACTGGAATAAGTAAAACAATAAAGGAAAATAACTATTTTCAAAGTGTTACCTTTATTATGTGCAAATAAGAAAAATAATGTATGCACACCAGACTTCATGAAATTTCTCATTCAGGTTATGCAGTAACAGGAACATCAGTCTCTGAAGTCAGACAACAGTCTAAAACAGCTATGGAAATGGCAGCAACATTGAATGCAAGCTGCAACATTAATGGTCACAAAGGAAACAAAGACAAATTACAAAATATAAACAAGATGTGCTTGTATTCAATAATTTGTCTTTGTTTCGGTTTTTGACAGTTGTTGTCCCAACCATTTCAGAAGTAGAACAAAGACACTTTTCATGCACAGTTGCTTCTGTAATTAGGTCAGTAGCAAGTTGTTTATGAATCTAATTCATGTCAAAATTGAATAGTTTGTAATGAGTCCCTCGGTCTCCATTAGTCTGCCATGTGATTCTCAGCAATCCATTTACCAGATGGTGCTTCTGGGTCACCCTGAAAAGATGCAGCTGTACCTAGTGGGTTTACCCAGTTAAATATTAATTTAAATAAAAATAAACAGACATTGTTTCATAACTGGCATACTAATTCCAGTGTAATACCTATCATGTATATATTTGTAGATCTGGACAAAATAAAATCATTAGCCCATGACATCAGGATGTTGTAGAAAATGTAACTGTCATGCTAGACAAAATACTAAGGGGACTGCTCACAACTTGAAATTTTAGAAATGTGGCAGTTTCAACAAGCAATGACAACAGCAACCTGGCATTCTGTTGCCTTTTTGTAACCAAAGGGCTCAGTATTTTTATGATCACAAGTTCATTTAGATTGACTCAACTTTATAAAACAGAAGCTGGCATGCTGGACTTTATGTTTTATAAGATAATGTGTGTTTTTTTCTTTTTGAAATGCAGTTTACCATATGGATATGATTAAGCCAGATTAAATATCATCATTGAATCTTATGTAAGGAGAGAATGTGGATGCTCTCTGTTAGTAAAATTGTTTTCAGTCATTTATAGCCGACTAAAGGCCACTTACCATCATGGCTTTCAGTAAAGCCACTTCATGGACCTGCTGTCTATACAACTGCACAGGCTGCAGTGAGTGCCCACACAAGCAATGCGGCCTCCTTCAATGCCATGAAGATCAGAATGACAAGGCATCTGTCCACACATTACTTATCTGGAGTTAGGGTTAACACTGCAGTGCCATGCAAGACTGGTACAACAGTACAATACAGAGGCACTGTAGGATATGTGGAGTCCATATTTAAATACTTATGAGTTTGCCACAGAACATTGTACTGAGATAGCTGTTTTTGCTTTCTAGAGATTATGGTCTACACGGAGTCCTCACAGGGGTCTTACTTACTCAACACATTGACACCACATAAGGGCAGCATATTTGCTGTAACAGAACAAATATATTTCCAGATATGAAAATACATAGTTGCATTCAAAAGTTTTAGTGTTTGAAAAATAAAGCAAAATAATTCTTAGGACCATCTCATTTGTAACCACCATGAACTCTTTTGCTGGAATATAACTTAGCAGAAAACAGGAAACTTCACAATATGGAATCAGTAAAATTTTCAATATGAATGGATTATTTAAAAAACTAAAACATAGTGAGTGCCATATTGCTCTATATTGATGTGGAAGAAATATTAAAGTTATGTAACTCTTTACTCTTCACAGCAGAAAAGATAAAATCACAAAAATCAGAGAAGCAATTTCTTGAATAATTATTGTGATCTTAGAAAGAATTTGTTATTTATTTGTTATTTGCTTCTCACAAGGGAACAAGGTCACTCGCATACCATAAGTGACTATGTTGTTGATCTAAATAATAGAGCCAAACATTGTAAATTTTGTTGAGTTGCATGACTCATTAATAAGAAACAGAATAAGTTTGACATAAGGTTTGAAGAAACAATGTGTGGTTATTTAATTGATATAGACTTGATCATTTTTGGTTCATTTATTCAGGGATAGAAGGGTGTGATGTGTATCTGTTTCTTGCATGTATACTATGAATACAAGTTTAAAGCTAACTGACATTAAATAGTGATGCTTCTGACATTGGCAACTTCCCAGTCATGACATTTCCAAACATCCCTCACAAGCAATAAAGCACCAATGATGCTGACAGAGACTTTTCAATGCATTTCCCCAGCCTCTTCCCAACCCATCTGCAGCAAAGATGTTCCTAGTTCAGCAGTTAATAATAAAGAAACTAATGCTAACAGAAACAGGAGTGGAAAACAGCTGATGAGGGAGGAGTGGAAGAACAAAAGAAGGGCATCTGTGCAGAGCAAGTAAAATTGCAGTTATACATATGCAAGGATTAATTAAGGAACACAGTGTGTGCGAGATAATATATCTGCCAAATAAAATGCCTAAAATGATAAATTGAAAATGTATTGCAAATGTAAAACAAATAAAATGAATGCCCTGTGAGGCTGCATTTTTTACAACAATGGCAAAGAAACAATGGATAATTCAAGATCAATATTTATGTAGCAGATATGGCTATATGCAAGTATATGTGTCTTGCAATTAATAAATTATGTAAAATCTGTTCTAAAAAGGACATTGTGCAAAGGTCTGTAATATGAAATATCAATGCTTTGAAAATGCAATTTGAACCCAAACTAATTTGTTCAGAGATGCCCATTATTTGGGATTGGAGATGGGGGTTGGAGTGGAGTGTTGAGAAAGTGGTTGGACAGAGGAGTTTCGTAAGTAGGGAAAGGGGGTAGGAAGTTATTGCGGTACTGCATGCAATGAGGGGTTAAGTTTAAGGGGAAGAGCTGGTTGGAGAGGATGTGAGGTAATGACTGGGCAGGGTTAGCATAGTTTTGTGCTGTGAGTGGGATATCAGATTTAGGCATGAGCTTCCTGCTCACCCTCCCTGTCCCCTCTTTGTTGTCAGTTGTCATGTTGTGAATTTGTAGATAGGATGTGTGAGAGCAGGGCAGAGAAGAGGGTCTGTGATGTCTCTTGTCTGTTCTGCCTCTGGTGTTATGTTTTGGATCCTACAAGATGGTTGGTTGGTCATCAAAGAGAGTGGGGTCATGCTGTTTCCAGTGAGTAGTTGTAAGTAAGTGAGCAGTTGAGTTTATGCTCATTACTAACACATACAGTCCAACATTTTACATCATTATGTCAAGAGCTCCTGAAATGTAACTAGAAAAACAATAAATTAAATGTGATTTTTCAAACTGTACCACTTAATGGAGTATATCTGGTTCCTTTGATTGTAAGACATTTGGAATGGTCAATCAAACTTATATTGTTGCCACACAGACTGAATGTTTATAGAAACAACTGCATAGTTACAGAAAAATAATAAAAACTTTGCCAGTGCTATAGCTATAATATCATACATGACTACAGTGACTTGTTAATCGGCATAAGATGTTTTCTAGGACACTATGACAAAATAATGTTTTGCTAGTAAAACAGGCTTCAAGGAAAGTGCCATTATCGCTCAAGTGTAAAACAAGGAAGATTGAAAATAAACAGAAATCTTAGATGTGATTAAGAAGAAGTTTCAGTGAACAGAATGGATGTGTAGAATAGTTGTAGTCATGAAAAAAGGTAGGATTTACATTTGTATTAATTTGCAGGATGTAATAGGAAGAATTACTCACTGAATACAGCAGAGATAGTAATCTTAGGAATGTCATATGTAAGCCTTTTTCCAGTAGAAAATAGAAACTATGGATCCCAGTAAATAAAGCTGGGTGAATCAATTTGGAGACTGTGTACCTTTGATATGCCATCAGGAAAGTATGGATTCTCAGGGTGTCTGTTTTGTATTTAATCAGCACTAAAATATATTCTAAAAAGCTACATATTATTCAAGTGATATCAACTGAAATTTTGACATTACTTTTCCCAGTCTTGTTGAATATCAGTGCTACTGTTTGCCATTTATGTTTCTCCGGTGCTTATTTTTATGGAGAATGTTTACAATTTTCTGCATAGCCACATGCCTTTTTCACTTGTCTTCAATATAGCTCATATTGTGAACTATTTTAATTTCTAATGTATTACTTTTGCTTTAATCTCCATGCATTATTCAGCAATGCTATTTTAATTATAAGTATATGATCTTTTTTATTTTACATTACTATCATCTCTTCTCACATTTACTACCATCTCATCTTATATTATTTCTTAATTTTTTTTTTGTTTTTACCTTCATTGTTCTTATGAATAAATGTGATAAAATAAAAATGAAGTTGAGGCTGTTATTTCTGAGGCAGCATGAGGTCTGATAGAAGCACTTGCAAGAATTTCATTGCACTCCATAGTCTGAGTGCCTTAATTAAAAAAAAAAAAAAAAGTGTACATTTCAAGAAGCAAGTTGCCAGCTTGTTATAAATTTGAGGAAGCATTGTTTCAAAGAAAAAATGACTGATAAAGGGAACATTCATTTTATATGATAGCCGGATCAAAAGTAATGACTAAATGCAAAATAAAAATAATGGCAGAGGCAAATGACAAAAATCTGAGGGACAAAGAAGATAGATATCCTGCAAATAATGGACAAACAAGGTCCTAGTCCTTAGACATACTCCTTATCGGTCTTCATGGTATGCGGTTTTATACTTGGCCTAATCAGTTTGCAGACTAATTAAATTTTGTTTCTAATATGTCTGGTCATGAAATTGAGAGAAGAGAAGAAGATCACGTTACTTAATATCCATGGCTATGAATATGGATAAATGTTGCTCTGAAGACATTTACTCCATTTACGACTGAAAGGCAATGTCTGTAATCAAAGGTACTTGCCCTTAATTCTGAGGCAGACAATGTGTCCATTAAGGTCATCAGTACCAATTTTGTCCCCTGGAACAGAAAAAATTAGTCATGGAGCAAAGCAATATTCTCTCCCAATTCCCCAATTCTCACCCGATTCCCCCTATCATGTCCTTCCAAATTATGGGATGGGCTCGTCAACCCGAGGACATACATAAAATCGATAACTTGCACAGAACTATCTCAAACATAGATATATATCATGATGACGGCTGGCTTTTGCATTCAGACTAATCTCTCTTTTTTTCTTATTTCTGTCTTCCCTCCCTAGTCACAAGGTGAAAGGTAGGCATAAATATGCCTGAGCATGTAAACAAACCATTGTACTATAGGGAGGCAAATTTGTCTATTTGTTCTTCTTCCTTTTTTAAGCAAAAGCCATTATTAAACAGGAAGCAAAGCTGAGATAAAGTTTGGAGATAGGGAAGCTGTCCTTCATTTTTTAAACAAATAAGTTGATCATGTAAATGTTCACTTTAATGTCATAAATGAATTGGATTTATGCTACCTTTTGCTAAATCGAATTACTTTCTTAATAAATCTTGAAATTTGTGAAGGCATGGATAAGAGCTAACTCAGAAGTGACAGAATTCTTCTCTAATAAGATGATACAACAATGAATGTTATATTCATCCCACTTCTATAAAACTTTGGTCTTTTTCATTTAGACTGATGCAAGTTCACCATTTTTGTATGAATAAAAAGTTTCTTAGTATACAGACATAGCACATCTTTGACTATAGGAAGTAACGGACTGATACAAGCAAGCAGACCTAATCATTTGTTTAGATTCCACATTTACTGATACAGACCAAGCTACAAAATGTTGTCACATTTCTCAGTTGCTTTTGCTTCATGACAGCATATCAAAGGAATGCATGACTGTTGCTGGTTAGTAATACAATGGTTGAGTTAAATCTGGGACGTTTGTATATATTCTACTGGTAATTAATTGCACAGGGATTGAATCACTGCACAAGACATGTGCATACATAAAGTTTTCACACTGCAGTATGCATCCTCATCTGGAAATGGAATAGTAAATAAAACCTGAACTGAAAGTGCTGCTACAGGTCACTTTACTTACACAAATGACAGTAACAGATTATTTTAACAGATACTTTAACATTTTGCTCTAATTAAAAAAAAAAATCTTATATAGATACTAGAAACCAGTAGAACATTAGTTCTCGTGGTTCACATTTTATCTTACTCTCAGACCAGTATAATTTCAAAGTTTTATTTTGAATCACAACAAAAAACACAAACAAGAAAGGGAAAGTCTTAATCTTTAATGTTTTCAGGTTCATGTTGTACATTGCATAATACTTTTTCAATAAACAATGACAAGTTAATGCTCATATCACATACAGTGCATCTCTGTATCATTAGTTTGCCTATTGAATAGCATAGAAGTTAAAATTCACAAAGACAGATTTTACTGCTCTCAGTTTGTATTTAGTATGAAAATGAGCAACAGATAATTTTATATTGGTTTGTATAATCTGGATTATGCATTATCTGGAAGAATGCTTAGATCTCAAAAAAATCTGTTTTAGCTTTGTAACAGTGCTGCAAACATGATAAGTCTAAATTTGTATCTTATGACATTTTAAATTAGGGACTGGTATGGAAACTGTCACTCTTCCTTTACATGTCTTTTCAATAGAAAATAAATAGAATTTCTTCCACAACCATCAAAAGCAAATGCTATTATTCTATTTTCCTGTACCAACAGCTTGTTGTAAATAATGTATGAAACTGTCAGCTAAATTCCCTGACAGTTGATTGATACAAATAGCTTACACATGTAACATTTCACATCTTGGTGACATAGTTGATTTTTGCCAAAAAAAACAAAAAAATTCTATCTATCATTTTGTAAATATTCAGAGATGCTATTTCATATATACTGAACATTGTAAATATTACGTCCCCTTTTGGCATGGTTCTTGATTGAAAGGTGCGCTGTTGATCCAGCCTATCTAGTCAGTAAGCAAATCAATTAAATAAATAAAAAAAGAAATAATTTAAATTACTTAGGCTACTCATAAAGGTTTTCTGTAAAGAAAACCCCCGACATCTGAATGCCCCAGTACAAGTAAGACAATATAAATGAAACAAGCTTTGGAACAATTCATAAAAAACTGTTCATTCTAAAGCAGTTTCTGTCAGGCAAGTACTGCATGGAGAACCAGGTTATTACAGCTGATATACTGATGGGTGAGGAAACTGCACGTGCGGTGCTTAATTATATTAGCTAGTTAGTACTACACAGCATGGTGACTCAGTGGTTATGGTTTCCTGAGGGTTCAACACCCTAAACAATGCATGCTTATTCACCCTTTAGTTATACTGTATATATTTTTTTCTGGGTGTTCTAGCTTCCCTCAGTTTCCCTAAGATGCTGGTTGACTGGCTAGTAAAATTGAATATACTACTTCTCTTGTGGACTAGTTTATACATGCATGAATAACTGAAAAGTATACCCTTATAGGAAACGCCCACAGTTAATACATCGTGCCAAGTATTTAAATAATCATAATAGTCATCAATAGAATTAAGAATCCTATGTCTTATTTAAAAAGACTATGACCGTCACAAAATATGGCAAGACAGTAGTATGCTCCATTCAGTTTAATCCAGTTTAATATATCCCAAAATGTTTAATATGGGTTATACACAAAAAAGGCAAGTATGAAATTCAGGTTTATGGTGTAAAAGCTTATATACAAAAAGAAAAGCAAACCTTATCAAACTTATGAAAAACAAATGTCCTTTGTAAAAAAAAAAAAAAATGTGTAACTTCAAATCCTGTTGCGGAGGTTTGATCCTTGCACCAGATTAGTAATAAATGCTAATTCTAACCATAATCCTGACCCTACCTCTTTCTGTAACACTACTACTAAATAAGACAGGCTCTTGTGCAGACTGAAGCCCACTAGCACATACATAAACATACAATAAAATCTGTCCCCTTACCTTTCCCTAACTGTACCCTAACCCACAAACACTAACACAAACACAAAATCATTTCCTAATCTACACTGTAACCCTAACCTGTAAACATACACACACACACACACACACACACACACACACACACACACACACACACACACACACACACACTTGCGCGCACACACAACTAACTGGAAACCCACTTACTTGTTATGAGACCACAAACATCCAACAAAAGAAAATTTTTATAAACTGAATATTTGAAAAAAAATTGATCCTGCAATTCATTCTATCATGCAAATGAATGTGTGACAGAATGAATGGAACCTCTGTACATACCTCTGACTTGTATACCGCATGGGTTATTCTCTGCTGCCTTTTAGATATAAGCAGTCTTTTTACTGCATTGCATGATGTTTACTTCCTATAATGCAAAGTGTGCACTAAAGGGGATATTAGTTGCCCTGCTCATTTCACGTCCAATGACTAGTGTGTTTAGTTGTACTGTTTTCACGCTTCCCCAGACACAGATTAGCAGGTATCATCTGAGACTACTGACTAGCAGGACATTGCTGTAGTTAAAGTTTTGTTGCAGTTTGGACTATTTCAGGGGATATATTATAACATTGTTATCCATTTCATTACATATCTTCCTTTGCCTGCACCACCATTGAGCTTCATCTCTCTGTATATTGCACCGTGGTCCATATTCATGGTGCTGGTATATAAAAAGCAATCCAATCAGTAAAATAAATAAATAAGTAAAGTAAAATAAAAATACTAAGAAAAATGTACTCATACACCCATTGTAAAATTGCAGTTTGCTAAGGGCGGGAGACTTAAACCTTGACACGGTTATAAATAGAACGTGCTGGAGGGACAGATTCATCACCCAGAGACTCCCTGTGCTGTGGAACAAAATCCCGGTACATGTGAGGCAGAGCACCTCGCTGGCCTTGTTCAAGAGGAATCTTGACCAATGGATGGGAGATCGCAGATATACCCCAGGGATTACTTCAGTGTCACTGCTTGACAGAGGCACAGCAAAATGATAGGCATAGTTTTTATTCAAACTAAAGCCACATAACTATGGGCTAGGCTTATAAATGCCCTTGGGCAGATAGCCTAGTATGAACCTATGAACCTATGAACCTATAAATCAGTTTGAAAAGAATGCATAGTCTACCAGCATATTTGTCTCATGGGCAAAGATGGACGGATCACAGCAGCCCAAGTGATTTACAATTTCTAAGTGAGTATTTGGAGTACCCATCTAAACCACCTTAAGTGGGAAAAGATTGTTTTAAACCTGCTGTAAAAGCATTCCCTACTGGATTTTACAATATGCATCCCTCATTATTTTTTGTATCCATGTAGAAAGTCTTTAATTTAAAATATGCCTGTACTTAAAACACTACTGACATCTTGTCTAATCAACCAGCATATAGTTTCTATGAACCTAATTTCTGAATGTTTTAGTACCTACTGCAACATTGCTGATTTATTTGTTATTGCCCAAAGCATGCCATAGCATGTGAGCATTTTTCATTAGGCAAAATAGCGTCTGTTGCCACTTGCCATCCCGCATATCAAGTCTGATGCTTTCAGTTCATATATAGTGTGAATAATTTATTATGTCACTGAAATAAAATGAGTCAATAACTAGCAGGACATGTTTCACTAAAGGGCAAACAGAAATGGTTCCATTAAATTAAAAATGAAAATGCATCTAAATACAATGACTACCCTGTTTTTCAGGATGGTAATAACTTTAATATCTTGCCAAATGTCAGAGTTCATCATAACAGACGTGGTTGCTTCACTGAATATTAACAAAATAAAATGAAGGAAGCCTGTAGCACATAGTGAAAACAAATTAAAATGATCTTATGATGATCATAGTCTTTTGTTTCCATGTTTCCATTATTGCTATTAAGTAAATTTCTATGGTACATTGTAATTATTATAGATATTCAGACAAATACATTCATTTCATGTCCTTTTTTTTATTATTTGCATGTCTTCCGACTGAGATTTTACAGTTAGATCAAAGCATGTAATATTGATCAACTAGTCAATGTAGAGAGCTTGTCGAATGTCCCTATCAATGACTCTGTACAATGCTGACAAAAAAAACAAAACAGAATAGAGAGAATGTAAATAATATAATAAGTAAAGAATAAGTAAACATTTAGTCAAAGTATGCAGTACATAATGAAGTAAATAATCAGCAATTGGTTTATTGAATGAGTCAGCAAGGAATGTACTATGAAAAAAAAAAAAAAAAAGCTTAACGTTTGTAGCTAAACTTGAACCACCAAATCCATTTTCCATAGGCAGCGTAGAGCAACACTATGCTACTAAGCAGCTTGCAGAATTCTGCTACGGTTATTTACTTCAGCTGTAGGGTGATATTGCCGATACTGTACTGTACAGTCACTGGCAAGGACATCCGACAAATTCTGTATAATGAGATGTTGACTGATGATACATGATTCAGTCTAAATGCAGAAAACCTTCCAAATAACCATCAGCTGTTCTGCTAGACCAGTTTTCTTTTTTAATTGTTTATTTTTTTTTTTGTTCTTTTTTAATTACACTGAAAGAACATGGTAATAAACGTTACAATCAGCACAAATTATTAACAACAGCCAATCATGCTGGCAAACCATTGATAATGTAGCATAGTCTACAAGTGTGGTATGTACTGATACACCTGATTAGACATTTATTTATTTATTACACTTGTTGACCTGGTATGTCCGACTGGGCCAAAGGCCCATTTTCAGTGGAGGCCCGGGGAGAAAAAACTCTACAAAAATACAAAAAACAAACAAACATAGTAACAGCAACATTAGTGCAATAGAATTATATTCAGCATCAAGAGACTGTGCAAATGCAAGGCCCTGATAAATATAGAACAACCAGGGAGAGAAAAAAAAACTCCACGCTGGTACAAAAAATAATCAGAAGTATAACAAAGAAAAGTAGCAGTAAATCTAAATACAATCAGTAGAACTGTAAAAATACAGCTGCAGTAATAGCCAAGAGACAGTAGCTATAATATAACATAATGTGTAGAACTGTACAATAGTAATAATGAGTGAGAAAAAAAAATTAGTATGAAGGTAAAGTTAGAAGGTAAGGAGAAAGGAAAAAAGAAAGAGGGGGGAAAATAGATTAGCCTGGGAAGAGGCAGGAGCACAGCCACTATCTTATAAGGTGTTCCTTTAAGAGTGATTTGAACTGTTCATGTACTGCATTATTTGTTATTGT
Organism: Protopterus annectens; assembly: GCF_019279795.1. NCBI lineage: Eukaryota > Metazoa > Chordata > Ceratodontiformes > Protopteridae > Protopterus > Protopterus annectens. Next base: position 1,933,272,635 of record NC_056728.1, on the reverse strand, counting down.
GTCTGGAAAGGTGTTCCAGAGTTTAGCTATTTTGTATGAATAGAGGGAGCTACCATGTTGGTTGTGAGACTTGATTACCTTTAGTAGGAGATTGTTGGAAGATCTAAGGTGTCAGGTATTTGAACTAAAGAAGAGATGGCAGGGCAGTTGTTGGTATAATATATTAATTTATGAGCTAAGGATAGTTGATTGAAAGATAGAAGGTTGGGAAGCTCAAGCTAGTTTAATATAGAGAGAGCTAAGCAGTGGTGGGATCTGTGTGGGAGACTAGTGGCAAATTTAGCAATCTTGTGGTAACATGATTTTAGATTGTTGAGACCAGATTTTTGAAGGTTAGTAAATATGAGACAGCCATAGAGAACGGTAGATAGAAGGTGAGTGTGGGCAGTAGCAAGCCTGGCATTTGGCGTTAGAAAAGGTTTGGCCCTGTAAAGGGTACATAGTTTGATGTGAACTTTTTTGTTGGTTTGGGTGATATGAATGTGAAATTTGAGGTTGTCATCTATGGTAACACCTAAAAGTTTAGTGTGGTTAGTAGAAGTGATATAGGTACCATTTGTAGAGATAATTGACAAAGGGCAAGGGGAAGATCTGGACATTTTGTTACTGAAAACTATGATTTTGGTTTTGTTGGGATTTAAAATGAGTTGGTGTTGGGAGAGGTAAGATTCAATGTCCTGAAAAGAGATTATGATTTTAGATTTTATAATTAAAATGTTAATTTTATTTTTACATTTTCTTAATTAAATTTTAATTTAATATTTTAGATTAGATAGATTTTATGTTTAATATCAAGGATAATGGACTGATTGACCAAAAACCTATTTCAGCCACAGCCCAGTAAATATATTACAGGTAAGCGAAGAAGTTAAAAGTCGTGTTGAAATACAATATGATGTAAGGTAGACAAGCAACTATGAAATGGACATAAAGAGTTAGTGTAGAAGTGTCATTACAGATCATTGAGATAAAGTAGAAGGAAGTTATATTCCTTACATAGCTGTAAGGAACAACCAGGTTTTATGACAGTTATTACACCAAAGAAACAAAACCACAGCTTACTCAGGTTTTTAATTGATCAGACAGAGAAATATGCTATGAAAATCTTTCCAGATTTTTTTTTTCAGCACATACGCTTATGAGGAGCTGCTGTTTAGTTCCATGAGTAGCAATCACAAATCATTTCTGTGGTCAGTATTAGCCTATCATTTCTTATAATAAATTTACAAGGGTATGTATAGCTAGGAGGTCTTCTGTTCTTGTGCTATATATAAGTGTATGATCACTGACAACTGTAACAGACACGCATACACTCCATTTTTAGTAGTTTATTGATTGCCATATGACATCTCTGAGTGGGAAAAAAGCCATATGTAAGAATCATCTGGGTGGAATACATATAGAAAATCCTTGACTAACTTAAGTATACTTCTGTGATTCTATTTTCACCAACCTGCAGTTCACGCTGTAAACTTAATTAGAGAAATGCTATAATAAAATAGCCACATTTACTTCCAAGAAGCCATATTCCAACCATCATTGCATTATCCTCAAACACCTAAACTGGTTTGAGCTACCTCAACCCTTCACCTACTCATAACTTCAGTATGCACTCAAATTAGTCTTTCACCCAGAAAAAATGTCCTTCTCTAAGTGGGGTACTACAACTCCACTCCACCAACAGAGCTCTATGCTCTAACAAATATCTCCTCTCAATTCACAAAGCTCACAAGAAAGCAGGAAATGTTTACTTCAAATGGCTCACAAAATCATGGAACTCAATCCCTTCACCAATCAGACTGCTCAACATCATAAATATATTCAAAGATAATCTCAAACTGTTCCTACTTAATTCCTGGCTATATTCCCCAGGCTAAATCACAGCTAAAATACCTCTCCTACAAACATCTACATGTCAGTGAGTATCTTTTTTCTCTTCTCAATTTTTCTGCCTTCTGCCCTTCTTATGAAAAAAATACACATTATTACATCTAACAATGTACTGAATCCAAGGCTATCCATGTTGATGCAAAATAAACTTGTTTATTTCTTAACTATTTATGTTGTCAATGTTACCTGCATATCATGTACGTTGTATAAGCAGGGTCTATATTAGATCATCAAACTTTCAAAAGTTCGACTGTCATATGGTCGACACCATATGATTGAACTTTTAAAAGTTCGAACATCTAATAAAAAAAAATAAACTACTCAAATAACCTACCTGAAAGCGTGCCCCCCCCACACCCCCTACTCTTTAAATATACCAACTCCGAGATCACACTACAGTGCAGAAAAGGGAAATCTTCCCATTCCTCGCTATATGGAGATCTCCGTTAAAGCATTTGAACTTTCAAAAATCCGATCACATGATGTCTACCATATGACACTCATTTTGAATGTTTGATTATCTAACATAGACCCGTAAAAGCACCACTGTAAATTACAGGTACGAGAAGCATATTCTCTTTCAATATGACTTTTATCTGCCCGACTATATATGTTACACTGCTGAATGTTAACTGAGTATTCTGTACATTGTATATGTACTACTGTTATTTCATGTGGAGCTTTTCTCCCCAGACCTTCACTGAAAAAGGTCTTCTTTGACCAGTCAGACTTTCCTGGTAAACAAATGGAAATAAATAAATAACAAAAGAAATAACAGCTATAAACACTATAGCTGTACAATCTTTAAACTCTACCATTCTTTGTGAAATAGGTCAGAAATGGGAGCATAGTAACCATTGCACAGAACATTACCACTATACACAAGTCCTCTACTTCTATTAGAAGTCCAGTTTCCATCCAGGAGGAAACTGTGGGTATGTTGCATAACACTTGAACTGAATGCATAGCACTTGTTTTAAAGGGCTGACAGAATTTTTTGAGTTAGTGAAATGGTGTCAGTGGTCTAACAGGTAGCACACTTGTCCTTGGAGTAAAAGCCTCTGGGTTCTATTCCCACATCAGGTTGATCATTTGCTGACAGTGCAGCAGATGGAGAATGTATGCTGCACTCATAAGTGTGTCATCCTTTGACATTAAACCGAGGCCCCAGCTGCTTGAGCTGGTGGTAACTTAGGTGCAGGTAAACCATCCATACTTCTCAACTGTCCAGATTTTTGCAGAATGTCCACATTTTTTCCTCATATTTTTGTTCTGTTCTTCATAAAATGTATGCAAATCACTGAGGATTAAATTCACTAAATAATGACATATATTTGAGTTTTAGACTTTATATCCTCAATAAAATGTATGATAGCATAAAACCTGTTATTCTTTCAACTTTTTACATTTATAAGAGCAATATTTAAAATCTGTCCCTATTTTTGGGCCTTTGTCCCCCATTATTTTATGCTGTGTCCAGAATTCTTGTGCTAAGAAGTTGAGGGGTATGAAACCAACAAACGGTACATACTGAAAAGAGTAGGCACAGCTGCGCAGTAGTCAGGCTAAATTCCATTAGTAGGACAAATATCACTCACCTCAGGTCTCCTCTTAGAAGTAAAGCCTACTAGGCTAGTGGACTAAACTGGTCAGCAAAGGATAAATAAATACATTAGTAAGTTTAGTTATGCACTTTATGATATGATTCCTTGTTTCACTTACACATGATTGAACAATTCTATTCTCTGCTATGAACCTGAGAAGACTGTTATAAAATTATTTTATAATCGGCATTGGATTCATAAAGATAAGTATTTTCAGAGGTGCTGACATAATTGCCCACCTTATCTTAAGATACTGCCAATGATCACTGAACGTGAATCTAAATTGACCTGAATTTTAACATATAAAGTAAATATGCAATGTGCACCTGTATTCTTAATTAAATGAGACACATGCAAAATACCATTAATTTGCAGGAAACTGTTTCTTTAAGGACACATCAGGCTGCACAGTAGCAAATGGTATGATATGGGCCAACAGCTAATCAAAACTACAGACTTTGGTAAAGCTACATGTGCTGACAGTTTATTAAAAGTAACATAAAAAGCTTTCAGATAAAAATCCTTCATCAGTGTGTGCATACAAATAGAAGAAAACTTACATTCAGTTAAATAGTGCATTCAAATTAAAAGCATGTGTCCCCAATCACAGATTATTCCCAATTAATCAGTTTCAACTCTTAAAAGCACAATATAAATAAAAAACAAAAAAGCCAAATGCATTTCCCTCCAAAAAAATTATTACAAGCAAAGGTGTATATTAAATATGTATCCTACCCTTTCCTCTTACTCTTGCCCTCTGACTTCAGCTTCATCATCAAAATAATGCATCCTCTCTAGCTTCCTTCTAGTCCCACCTCTAATTCATACCCCTTAGTGAATACCCATATGTGCTAGGACACTCATCTAAGCACTACACTTTTCCCTTTACACCTCTACTCTTACTCTGTACTTAAGATACTTACTTCTCCTGCTTTTCTTACAACCTGTTATCCAATTTCCCATCTCTGTCTCTTCTCCTGCTACTATACTCCCTACTATGTCTAATCTTTGCTCTCTTTGTTGCTATCCTCGCTACTGTAGCTAACTTGTTCACAAGTCACCTGTATAAAGCAAAAAAAGGAACCCCTACTAACAGTGTTCACCATTATGCAATGCCTCAACCTAAAACTGTAAAAGATGTGTTCCGTCTATGTAAATATGTTAAATCTTAAGCTTCAATGCTATGTTACTAATCAATGTTAAGTTTGGTACTGTGTAAATTTGAATGTTTCTGTATAACCCATATATTTTGCTTAAAATGTAAAGGGTGGAGCTTTTCTCCCCAGGCCTCCGCTGAAAATGGACATGCATCCAGTCGAACTTTCCCAGTCAACAAATGTAAAATAAAATTACATATTTATATGTATAGACACACACACACACACACACACACACACACACAAAGATATATATATATATATATATATATATATATATATATATATATATATATATATATATACCTTCAATGAAGGAATGTCCATTCACACATGTCGACACACAGAAGACCCTCTAACCGAGAATCGAACGGGCAACGTCTAACTGTGAGGCGACAATGCTACCGCAGCACCACCACCGCAGTATATATATATATATATATATATATATATATATATATATATATATATATATATATATAAATAAAATCATAAACTCTCTATAAGAATCAATTTAACATCACATTAGTATCTGTCCTTAAACATATCTGTTTCATTTTTAAAATAGGCTTAATACTGACAGCAGTGCTGATGTCTGGCTCAGAATCAGCCTGTAAACAAATAATCCATTCATATTTGCATGCTTCCAATTTATTGTTAAAATCACCACCTCTTATACTTAGTACATTAACTACCCTAAAAAGCAAATCATAGTCTACTCCATGTTTAGTTATATGCCTAGCTAAGGCTTTAGCACTAATGTATCTACGTATCTCGTAGCAATGTTCAGTAATCCAATCTTTAAGCCTGCGAGTACATTTCCCTATGTAAAATGCAGAACACTTTACACATGTAGCCAAGTAAACAATATTCACTGTGTTAAAGGTTGCAAAACATCTAAAGACATACCTTCTCCCTGTTTTTGGATATATAAAATCATTATAACTTAATACATATCTACAACAAACGCAATTATAACAGGGAAATGTCCCAGATTTATTAACTAATGCCTTGGTAACATTATAATTCATGTCTTTATAGCAAATGCATTTTTTTTAAGATTAGAACAAGTCTTGTATGCGAAGTCAGGTTTACTCCCAAAATTTTGTTTAAGTTCTGGCATTGCTTCTTAAATGCCCCAATTCTTAGCTATAATTTTTCTAGACCTTATTAGTCATCCTGATATAGGTAGTAACATAACATAAGCTTCACTGTCCTCTGGCATGAGACGTATTCTGAGTGTAATTATTCCTTCTGTAAAACATGGTCTAGCTAAACCCTGTCTTTCCTTCATAACTTCTTCCAAAAGTTCATTCAAGAGACAACCATCATACCTGTCTCCCATCCTTCCCACAACATATCATTCCTCTGTTCCAGGCATTTCTCCTTAGTGGCATTAAGACAACTATCCCTCAAAAATTGCCTTTTAACAATGCCTTTAAAAGTATGAACTACATGCATGCTTTTCCTATGTGTATATCTCTTAGCCTGGACTTCTTTCCTAAAAATAAATGTTATAATAACATTATTTGCTCACTCCAACTTTACATCACACAAGCAAATCTCTGCTCTCGAGAAATTTAACTTAAATTTCAAAAACTACTTGTATTATCCAAATAATCTAGAAAATGAACCAATTCTGACTATCGCATTCCCAAATCAGGAAGACATATTCGACAACACATTTATAAAAAGCTAGTTTACCTTTATATACAGGTGGACAATTATATATAAATCCCTCCTCCCATTGATTCAGAGTGATACTTGCAAAGGTATTTGCAAAGGAGGTACCCATTGCTACACCAGCTAACTGATGGTAGACATAGTCATCAAAAATAAACACATTATTTGTAAATGCCATTGCCAGTAATCCACAAATAGTTTCTACCTCCTTCCATGTATATCACTATGCTTGCAAAGAAAATCACAAACAGCATGCATACCATAGTCATTTGGGATTACTGTGAAATGGGATTTACTATCTAGTGTAACAAAATCAAATTTAGCATCTTTTTTGTATCATAGCATTCAAATAATTTCTTTAAGAAGTCACCTGTATCCTACTACAGAAATAAAATAAGGTGCTCAAGGTAGATGAAAATAAGCATAATCTGATCTTCTTTATTAAAAGTTAACTGCTTGTTATATGTGTAATTATATTTGGTTAGCCAAACAGTTTGTGGTTAATAGTAATTCTTTTCAGGTCTCTGGACGTTCTTCTTGTGATTCTAGTTGGGTTACTTATTTAACTATTTGTGATTCCTACCAGAGTTTTATGTTGGCATGACTAGTAGAAAGTTAAAGACTAGGATTGGTGAACATATCCTGGATATTAGAAATGCCAAAACAACTAATGCTCTTTTTAGACACATTATGCTTAATCATGGTCATTCTTTTCAGATTTTGTAGTCCTGGATCAAGTTAAGACAGACCCTCGGGGTTATCTAGTGGAAGAACATCTTGCAAAAAGGGAATTAATGTGGCAAATTAGGTTAAATGCAACTTGTTTTCCTGGACTTAATGACTCCATTTCTATTTCTTCTGTATTAAAACTAAAATTTTTGGCTAACTAATTATGTAAATGTTTTAACTGATGTCACATAATTTTAAATTATGCACTTAAAGTTTGTATTTTTTATTGAATTTGTTCTGAAGAAGTTCCTTAAAGTATTTGAAGGATAAAAGTGCTTAACTTTTAATAAAGAAGATCAGTTTATGCTTATTTTAACCTGCATTGAGCACCTTATTTTATTTCTGTAGTTTGTTTTTGTTTTTGGTGTCTTTTGGTTTTGGTATGTTGTTGCCATTGGGTGCTACAGTGTCTGGTGAAATGGCTTCTCCAGACCCACAGAGACTGACTGGTAATCTTATATTGCTGGTACAGCAACTTAGCCAACACTATGGTGTTCCTTGTCAACCCTTGGGACCAAATTCTGGACATTCTGAGTGGTACGTGTGAAAGTCTCAACTTTCATTGAAACAAGCTACACCAATGGATGCAGGGGAGCCGGAAAACCAACAGGTGGATTTTACACAATGTAAACTTCATAACTTTAAGTTTCCATCATAACCAGAAGTGCGGACTGATTGGAACATTCCATGAGGTAATTTAAAAGAGTAACTTGAATTATTTGATAAGCAGTTGTTGGTTTTTAAGAAACTACAATTAGACAATGCATATTTGCTTCAAAACATACCAAATAACATCATTCCTACAGGTTTATGGTTTTGGAGGTTTCTGAATAGATTTTCACCCAGTTCAGATTATCATAGGGAATTATTACAGATCTTTGATAAAGCTGGGGTTGAACTCATGAAGGTTATGACTAAATATAACGATAAACAAATCAAGATACTATCTAAGGAATTGGATGAGTTGAATAACTGAGTTAAATTGGACTTATTATTTAATGTTCATCAGCTGGATTACAACAATATTTTTCTGGCTGTGGATAAGGTTTGCAAAACATTTTTCAAAGGAATGTAAAAAGTTCTTTAGGGACTTGAAGAGTTATACTAAGGGTTTTGCATATCCAAAGCCAGAGTATAATTACTGTTGTGATCCAGTTCTGGTAATAGTAATTCTTTTCACATCACTGGAAATTTTTCTTGTGATTCTAATAGGGATATTTATTTAGCTTTTGTGATTCGTGCCCAATGTTTGATGTTGGTATGACTAGTAGAAAGTTAAAGACTAGGATTGGTGAACATATCCTGGATATTATGAATGCCAAAACAACTAATGCTCTTTTTAGACACATTATGCTTAATCATGGTCATTCTGTCCTAGATCAAGTTAAGACAGTCCCTCGGGGTTATCTAGTAGAAGATCATCTTGCAAAAAGAGAATTAAAGTGACAAATTAGGTTAAATGCAACTTGTTTTCCTGGACTTAATGGTTCTGTCTCTATTTCTTCTGTACTGAAAATACATTCTTGACTAATTAATTATGTAAATGTTTTAATTGATGTCATATGATTTTAAATTATGTATTTAAAGTTGGTGTTTTTTTTTTGAGGAATTTGATCTGCAGAAGTTCCTTAAATTATTTGAAAGAATGAAATAGCTTAACTTTTAATAAAGATCAGTTTATGCTTATTTTCACCTGCCTTTAATACCTTATTTTATTTCTGTAGTTATTTTTTGTTTTTGGTGTTTATTTGGTTTTGGTCACCTGTATCCTGTATATAGCTTTTTTACCAAGAACTGATTGCAAGTATAAAGATAATGGTTCTGTTATCCACCCACCTTCAGATACAATAGTCTCATCGGGGAGGGGTTCAATTTTTTGTGTATTTTGGGCAGCCTATTAAGTACAGGTGTCACAGGACAGGGAACATTAAGGAAGTTAAATAACTCAACAGATATCAGAATGGTGCAGCGATAAGTAAAATACACAAATAAACAAAACAAAATATCACCCTGGTGGTCCATGGGTCAAACCAAAACAAAATTACTAAAGCCCCTGTGATGACCCGCCACTGGACCAGTAATCAAGAAACCTCAATTCTTACCACTGGAAAAAGTGGGGACATACTTTGGGAGGATGACAAGTACACACACAGTATTTCCAGATGTAGCTCTCTGCATCAAGTGCAATTTCCCTTAAGAGCACACAGAGACCACATTCATTTGGGGGCTGGCTTTCCTCTCTTTCTCTTGATCCCCAATACTGGCACAGCTATAGAGCTGAGATCTCAGCTGAGTGGCCAAGTGAAGATCTCCAGCACTGTCTCTGTCCAACCAGTGCTTCGTGTCCTTGCCCAAGTAGCTGACACACACACTCATTGAGGTTTTATTTACACACACACACACACACACACACACACACACACACACACACACACACACACACACACACACACACACACACACACACACACACACACACACACACACACACACACACAGACACAGCCTTTCACAGGTGTGTGTGTGTGTGTGTGTGTGTGTGTGTAACAGGTTTACTAGCTATACCTCCTTTTGACCAGACTATAAGGTAGTTATCACTGCCACCAGCCAACTCCTTAATCAGATACTTTAAGGTTCTTAACAAAGGGTATCCAATCTTACTGTGTAATATTAATATTAATGCAAATGGTAGTTTGACCAAGAGCAAGGATATTAGGAGTTGTCCATACAGTGTCACCAAATAAATATGCAAGTACTCTCAAAACTTAAATATCTCTACAAAGATCAGCCACAATCAAAGGTTTAAATATATTTAATAATAATAAAATAACAAGAAAATACCCAATATATATTCACAGTGACATCAGAGTTCATAACTACAGGAAATATTTAAAACAACATTGCAGGACAGTCTCAAATAAATAAAAACATCTAAACTATGCTTCACTATATTCCTGACTATATCTAAGAGAGTTACTATATCCTAGAAACTTACATACAGAACAAGGCAGATGTGGTGAATGGATCTTCTAGTTGTTGTCGTGTCCAAGTCAGAATACAGACTGCTGTGTGTCTCTAAGAGACTCCTCAAATTAATATCTCAAATATTACTGCTGGGATAGCTTGCAGATTGACATCATTCCTTGTCATCCGACTCTATCCCAGATGAAACTCCCACAGCTGGAAGCTAAAAGTACATAATATCTAACTGGAAAATACATAGACCTCAGATTGTTGGCAGATATTGGAAGTCATAAAACAATTACATCCCTTCAGATTTCAAGACTAGTAATTATTTCACCTTAGAGACAATACAGAATATGCCATAGTTTTAGACATTGTGTCTCCTTGCTGCATCGAAACTGAAAGATATAATCTTTTATCATGTAGCCATTAAGTAATTTAATTTCATCTATTTTTCTGAAATTTTTCTGGACTGAACTTAACCTCCAGTGTTCCAGTTTCCACTGTTAAAAGATAGACATTTAAATAGTTACAACAGTGTATGGACTTTTATGTTCTATTATAGTGGGGCACACTGTGGCTATATTTCAAACACTTTTCAGAAACCTTTTTCAACACAAATGACTATACAAACAAGTTTGATATACACATGACATACAGTTCTAATACAGTTGTAACACAAGCATCTCATATAAATCATGCTGATATTCACAAATGATGTATAATTATTTACAAAATTCCAGATAGCTGTGTTGGCAGTATCTCTGTGTGTCATGCTCTCCCCCCCTCGAAGACTCTAGCTAGTTTTTAAAGTGACCCTTGAGAAACATTGCTTGAGAGGGATGAGCCTATATGGTTATATATTACCCCATCTCATATCTTTAGATTCCAGCTATCTTTGCACTGCTGACCCCATTACAGTGTTGCACTGCCATATCATATGCCTGCAGCCATAGGCTCCACCTTAGTAACTTGGGATTTTGCTGGCTGGCTCCCTGTAGTTATAGATCCCCCTCAGACTCCTCCTGCATCCTACTGCAAGCACTTAGCACATGGCCTCTTTATAATGGTAAGGTTTCATCATGTTAACATGGCACAATTTGTGCCCCTGCCCCCCAGCATAGCAGTTCTACCATGTAGTTAACATCATGGACCTTCGTTACCACTTTGAAGGGTCTTTCCCAAGCAGCCTGCAGCTTGTTGTGTCTCACTGGGATGAGAACCATAACCTGCTGGCCTTGCAGCATACTCTCTAGCTCAAGCATTCTTGTCATACCAGAACTTTTTCTGCTTTTCGGCTTCTCTCAGGTTCTCCTGGGCCAAGCCCATGAGTTCCCTGAGCCTTGTCCTGAGGTTTAAGACATATGCCACAACAGATTCCCTGTGGGATTCACACTCACCCTCCCACTCATCATGAATCAAATCTAGAGGTCCACTTACCCTATGCCCATACAGCAACTCAATATGTGAAAAACCTGTGAATTCCTGTGGCACCTCTCTGTAAGCAAACAACAGAAGGGTTAAATGTTTGTCCCACTCCCTCTTAAACTGGTCTGCAAAGGCATGTAGCATGGTCTTTAGTATAGAGTGTAACCTCCGCACAAGACCATTAGTCTGGAGGTGGTAGGGGGTGGTCTTTAGGTGCTTCACCCCACAGTGCTTCCACAGACAAGCCAGCAGGTCTGCCATGAAACTATTATCTCTGTCACTCAGTATTTCTTGTGGGAAACGTTCTTGCTGAAAATCTCTAACAAATCATCTGCCACCTTTCCTGCCTCAATGGAGGATGAGCCACTGACTCAGGGTATCTGGTAGCATAATCTACTACCACTAGGATATACTTCTTCCCTGTGGAACTTAGGGTATTCAGAGCCCCCACAATATCCATAGCTACCATCTGAAATGGCTCCTCTATCACAAGCAAAGGCACCAAAAGAGCTTTGACCTTGTCTCCAGCCTTGCCTACCTTTTGGCACTGCTCACAGGTCCTGCAGTACCCTGTTACATCCCTGGAAATCCCAGGCCAATAAACGTTTAGCATAATACAGCTCTTTGTACACTGTATGCCCATATGACCTACAAAGGGAATGCCATGCGCTATGGCTAGAAGTGCCAGACAGTAGGCTATCAGCACTACCAACTGCTGTATTCTCTTACCCTCTACCCTTCCTCAGGGGTCCACTCTCTATACTGCAAACCTTTGTCCCAGTATAAAGATTCCCCTTTTCCTTGAGAATTAGGCATCTCTCTAGCTACCTCCCTCATGCCCTGTAATGTAGGGTCCAAGAGCTGAGCCTGTCTCAACTCTATCTTTAGAACCCTTCACAGCTCCCCTTCCATAGAAAGTCTTGTATCCTCTGACAGCGGTGCCTCACTTTCAGCCTGGGTACTACTACTTACCTCTGCCCTTGCAATCACTCTGTCCAAGGGAACATCTGTATGCACAAGCAGCTGCGGCTCACCATCAGTCTCGCAGCTACAGGGTAGCTCCCTCTCTGAAGTAGAGACCTCTCCAGTCCTGGCTTTAACTCATTCACTCTGGAGCAGGTCAGAAAGAGCTGCCTGCTTAATTCCACCATAGCAACAACAGTGCAGCCTGAGCTCAATTTCAAAAAATCCATTTCTAATACCATACAGAAAACAAATGTTCATAACTCTTTAACTATAAAAGCTATACTAAAAATGTAAATATGAAAGTTGTTCTGCAGACATGGACCTTTCCAACAGTGTAAATATTGATAGTGTGTATCAAAGTCATTGTTAAATATTTGGCAAGGAATGTTGATATTGTGCATATGTTTTACCTTTTTTGAAAAGCAAAGCACAATATCTTGGTCAATGTATCATTTAGACCCATACAATTTGTGCTTAAATTGTTTGTATGAATGTCAACTTTAAAATGATACCTTAACCATTACTGTGTGATGTTCCTTTACAGAGATTTTCACAGAAATATTATTAATATAATATTTCTCATAATTGATAAACAAAGCATAATATCTCATCACGTGTAACAGACAGAGGCTACATATCACTGTAGAAGTTGTGCGTCTCAATGTCAGCTTTAAAATGATACATCACTTGTGTCATCACCATGCTCCCTTGTAAAGATAAGGGCATAATAATGAGAAGTATTGGAAATGTATAATTTTCATAATCCTACAAGACTAAACAAACTGTAATATCTGTTCATGTGTACAGCATACAGGCACAGTTCTTTTCTATGTTGCAACTATTAATACTGTCTTTAAAATGAGGTTTTACTTAGTACATTCAGATGCTCAATGCAAAGTTATGTACCGAAATATGAAAAAATATCATAAATCCCATAACCTGTCCAAAACAAACAGATATTTGTACATGTGTACGACATACAGGCACGTTTCTTTTATCACATTGTAAGGAGTAATTCTGTCTTCAAATTGAGGTCTTACTTAGCATGTTGATGTCTTCTAGCAGAGTTATTTACCAAAATATGAAAAAAAAGATGGGGGGGCTGGAGCATGACTCCGCATAGACAGAAACCAAAGTCTGTCATATGCATTCATCAGTGTGATAAGAACTTTTAGCAATGTGAATAACAGTGGCAGCTGCTGAGAGTTGCACCTGACAAGTGATAATGACTCATTGTTATACTGTAACTACACATATTGTAAACGAATGATGTGATAATGAGCTGCAGTTCATTACTGCAGGGTTCTGCATGCTCAGACAAAGGTGATGATTGCTGCACATAACCTGTTGAGTAGACATTCATTACATTCCTGATGCAGGTGTAATGTAAGACTGACTCATTACCAATCTGTTATGAAAAGACCACACTAATCCAGTAATAGTAGTAGAACACTTGTATATTACTGAGACTTTCCTCTGACCTAAATTCTATACATGACTAACAAAGCAAGAAATATTGTACAAAATCACTGACATGTATACAACATACAGGCACAGTTCTTTTCTATGTTGAAACTATCAATATTGTCTTCAAAATGAGGTTTTACTTAGTATATTTAGATGCTCCTTTGCAAAGTTATTTACCGAAATATGAAAAAAAAAACATAATTCCCATAACCTAAGTCCAAAACAAACTTAGATATCTGTACATGTGTACAACATATGGGCATGGTTCTTTTATCATGTTGTAAGGAGTAATACCGTCTTCAAATTGAGGTCTTACTTAGCATGTTAAAAGTGTTTTTTCATTTGTTTCCACTGTTTTACTGAAAAAAACCCAAAAAACAAAAAAAATTGCTATTTTCCCACCTTACTACGCTAGAAAAGTCCAGTTTCAGATACCTGCTGATACCCAGACTGTGTTTAAGCTTCTGTGCTGGCCAATGTTTACTTGGGCAAAAAGAAATTTTCTTTGTTCACCAGTGAGAGTGGGGAGCTCTGGACAGCCTACCTGTCCTTGGAGGAGTGGTTTCTGCCCAGAAACTCTAGTTTTATTGTCCATGTTGGACTAATTTCTATCTCTTTAATCTTTCTGGTATAAAAAATGCATTTGCTCGGTTTTGCACATAGCACAGTGGCAGTTAGCTAGGGTTAAACTATTCCCGGCTCTGCTGAGTCTGCTCTTCAGATTTTCCCTTAGCACTAGGCAGTTCTTCCAGATTTAGCACTCAAATCAGTACTTTTGGACTAGCACTTGATCCAAAAAGTGACAGAAGCACAAACAACCTATAGTACTTTATCCCCTACAGTTGTTTGTAGGGAACAGCCAAACTACTCTCCCCTCCAGGTGAATAAGAATAAGTTCCAAAACTCTCTCAGGCATGTCCATGAGCCAGCTCCCAGGGTATTTTCTTGTTCACCTGATGAATATGGGCATCCTGAGGCAATGTCACAACTACCTGATGTACACAGACAACCCTCTCCTCCTACCACACGACATCAAAATCTGGGAGAGATGCACTTACATAGTCAAACTTGAGGCAAAGCACTCTCCAGCCATGACTGGATTTGACAGTCAGGAGGAGAAGGTATCAACCTGCAACACCCCACTCACTGCACATAGACCCACCAAACATGCAACTGCAAACCCCACACATAGATATACAAAGACATATTCGGAGGCTCTAAATAAAAATCTGCAGAAGCAGCAGAGACCTCCAAAGCAGACACGCAAGCAACCTACACCCACTAACACTGAAATTAACACATAACCTCCAAAACCAGTGTGCCAGACAACCACAGCCCTTAAGGCAAAACACCATACCTAACACACTTATAATAGGTGACTCCATAGACAGGCACACAGATGTCCCTCTCACCAGGCTTAGCAAAGAGAAGGTCACCATCAGCTGCTTGTCAAGTGCCAGAATCCGCCACATTATCCACGCACTCAGGTCACTCCATGACAAGTACAAATACAACTCTGTCATTGTCCATGTTGGTGTGAATGTCCTGAGATGTACCTCCCTGGACTACATGAAAAGGGAAATAGAAGAGCTCACTGATCATGTAACCAAGGCAGGTACGACCCTAGCCCTGAGCGGCATCTTACCTCACCAAGAATGATACCTCAGTACAAAGAAAAAATGATAAATTTCAACAATTGGCTAAGTTTCTGGTGTCATTCGAAGGGGATCCAGTATCTCTCTGCCTGGGATGACATGCTTGATAAGCCTCGATGCTTCACCAGAGATGGCTTGCACCTGTTACCCCTGGGATTCAGGATACTGTCTAAGGCTCTTGCCACCCCCATAGTGCCTTTTTTAGGCAAGGCTCAAAAGACAAATCTACCGCCATAACAAGTACCAGCAGCATAAAACTGAGGGTCATGCTGCTCAACGCTAAGAGTTTAAACCTCAAAATGCACTCTCTCGAGGCACTCCTCAATATGGAGAGCATTGATATTTGTGCAGTAACAGAGACCTGGTTCAAGGCTGAAGAGAGCACCCCTGTGATACCAGGCTACAACTCATATCACACATTTCGGCCACAAAACCCGGACCAAAATACAAAGGGAGGAGATGTATCCATATTCATCAAGGATAATCGCACCTCCAGACTGATTGCAAAGCATGATGCCTTAGAGATCATCCAAGTGCAACTTACAATGGGCATAACTGCAATTCAGATTGTAGCTTGCTACAGATCACCATCCCTGACCCAAGGCACCCACTCCTTCTTCCTCGAGATAGTGAAAAACATGAAGGTCTAACAGAACACCCTTATACTGGGTGATTTCAATTACCCAAACATTAACTGGGTAAACTACAAAAGCACTAATACCTTTGCTCAGTGCTTCCTCGAATATATAAACTCAAATGCCCTGGACCAGCTTATTAGCACCCCCACAAGAGGTAACAATATACTGGGCCTGGTTATCACAAACATGGGGGATAAATTCTCCACACCTGTGGTAAATTCCACATTGGTCAGATCAGACCATAAACTCATCTCCCTAGATATCCACATACCACCCTCACCCCGACCCAGGGAAACCACAGTAAAAAAGGTCTCCAAAGCAAACTTTATGCTACTCAAGACAGAGCTGGCAAATTTTGTTACTCCCATGCAAAATGTAAATATGATTGAATCTGCTGTATCCTACACAAAAGCACTCTACAGGCTCTTACACGAGTGAATGGACTGTGCTATCCCAAACAAGACCAAGACCCATTCCTCCAAAAAGAGGTAACCAGTCTGGTGGACCCTGGCCATAAATAAGCTCTACAACAGATGGAAGAAATGATTACAAAAAAGAGTAAAAACCCAGGAGGGGAAGGGATCCCTGACCAACCTTAGCAAAAAGCTAACAACCCTCATAAAAACCTCTAAGGCGAACTTTGAAAGAAAAAGCTCAACAGACACCAATGACAACCACAAGGCATTGTTTAGCTATGTCAAGAACCTAAACTGCAACACTCAGATCAGCTCTGAGCTACAGCATAACGGTTCAAAAGTCATGGAACCAACTGATATCACCAATATATTGGCAGATAGGTTCAGTGCAAACTTTACCCCACCCTCACCACCTAGAGGCCCATATCCATACCATATGATTGTGCTGTGACTGAAATCACAGACAACTATGTGAAAACAGCACTCTTCAAAGCAAATAATATAGCATCCATGGAACCTGACAGCATCCCAGGCTGCGTGATACATGAACTCCAAAACAAATTAATTCTGCACCTTAATAGCATGTTTAACCACAGCCTCACCTCAGGCTATGTGCCCACAGAGTGGTGCATGGCAACAGTCATCCTACTCCACAAAGGTGGTGCCACCACTGACCCCAGGAACTACCGCCCCATCAGCCTGATGAGCCTAGTCTGTAAGGCCATGGAGCACATCATCATGGAACTCATAAACAAAGACATTGGGAACCTACAAACTCTAGACCCTACCCAGTTTGGGTTCGTAAAGGGACGGTCATGTCTCCTCAATATGGTTGACTTTTTCAAAAAGGTCACTGAGGCACTAGATGAAGGGAAAGTGGTCCAAACAGCATACCTTGATCTTGCCAAGGTCTACGATACCATTCCCCAGTCAGGAATTATAGACAAACTCACTAACCTAAACATAAACCCCTACATAACAAGATGGGTTGCCAACTGGCTCACGGATAATTCCCATTCGGTGAGAATAGGGAACTCTAGATCAGACTCCAAACCTGTGACTAGTGGAGTACCAAAGGGCTCAGTATTGGGACCCCTCCTGTTCGGCATCTATTTCTCCGAGATACAAGCAAACATGGAGGGATTATGGCTAACAAAATTTGCAGATGACTGCAAACTGGGCGCCATAATTGAGACTCCTACTGATATAGACATCCTTCAGAGTGGTCTCACTGATACAGATACGTGGTGCCAAAATCAAGGCCTCAAGTTAAATGCCAAAAAGTGCATTGTCATACCTTTTGGGAAAAAACAAGTATCAATGAATTACAACATAGGTGGCAACCCACTTATCACAGAGAGTGTGATAAGAGACCTAGGGACACAGGTGGATAGTAACCTCTCCTTCAACAACCACATCGCTAAAGTGGTTAGAAAATCCTTCTACATGGCTCATCTTATCACAAAGGGGTTTGCATCTAGGAATAAGGAAGTTATTGTCCCCCTCTACTCATCACTCATTAGACCCATAATTGAATACAATGCCCCATTCGGGATGTACCTTACAAGACATCTGCAACAACTGGAGAGGCTTCAAAAGTACCTCACAAAGAGGATAATGGGCCTTAAACACATGCCCTATGCCACGAGGTTAAAAAAACTCAAACTATACTCGGTCGCATACCAACTACTCAGAGGTGACCTATGCCTAACATACAAGGCTATGGCAAACCCCAAATTGCTAGAAATGCTCCACCTAAGGAAAACCCAATCCACCAGAGTTACATGCTGAAGGGATATTAACCTGACAGCAACAATAAACAGGAATTGTTGGAGGGACAGATTCATGTCCCAGAGACTCCCCTTGCTTTGGAATAAGGTCCCCATATATGTGAGGCAGAGCCCCTCACTAGCACTCTTCAAGAGGAATCTTGATGAGTGGATGGGAAACAGGAAATTCACCCTGGGAATCACGTTTGTGGCCCTGCTCGATCGAGGCGCAGGTAACTAAACCTCATGGGAGGCGAAAGCTGAAACATTTTGGCTAGGCTTAATTATGCCCTAGGGCCAATAGCCTAGTACTTACCTATGAACCTATGAACATTTGCCCTGTAACTTTCTTCCAGTGAAATAAGAAAACATGGCTCCACAAATCTTGGTTTACATAGAAAATTGAGCTGAGACCTTCTAAACATATTTATTACTGGGAGATAGCTTTGCATTCACTAGGTAGGTTACAGATATCTGAAACTCAAAGAATATATAACTTTGTTGGTGACCAGACAAATTGAGATGCACAGCCTGTCAACACACAAAAGAATACACCCGGCCAGTTAGATGTCGGAGTTCTTCCAAGACAGGAACGCTGACATTTTATAGAAAATCTCATCCTGGGTAATGAGCACAAAACCTATGCAGCCTAAGCGTGTCCTCAAACAGTAGGAAATGCCCCAATGACATCCCATTCCTTATGAAATGGATCTCAAGATTATACCATGTGTCTGAAAATAGGCTAGGCATACATGAGATGAAGTAAACTGTTCTAAGTCAACAGACATGCCCTTACTGTATGCAACAATCAGCTTTGCATGATCCTCTGTGTTCCACTTCAATAGAGAAAGGAGGAGAATGTAAGGCAGCTCTTCATCTGTAACATTACTTGTGTCCCTCTACCAGTATCTCTTAAATAACGAATGACTCTCTCCCACCCATAGCACCACTACAGCTCTTCTGTTCTTCCTTTATTTATACAGTGCACTGAATGACCTGATATTTGATTGCTGTGCATAGGAATGTCCCAGAAAATGAATCCTCTTGGTACCAAACTAATTTATTTATTCTTTATTGAGCAGGTTTATCCATTAGGTCAGTGGCCTCTATTCAGGGGAGACCCAAGGTGGTATTTATACTAAGAGGAGAGACTTAGCTAGGCATAAGGGAGCTTTCCTTTTTTCAGTCAGTACACTGGAATCTTTTAAATCCACCTGTGATACCACCAAATCAAGTCAATGTAATGTCTCATCCAAAAGATGGTTCGGTCAGGAGTGGAACAAACCCCCATATGCTGCAGTGTCAGCAATCCATCTACCTGGTATAATCTGCCCTATGCAATAGTTGCAGATATGCAACAGTCAAGAATTAAAACGTCTTAGGGACTATAATACAAAAATCCCCACCACACACACAAACTGTCTCTGTGGCAATAACAGAAAGTGCAGATAAAAAATAGACCATGCGGGAATAGCCAAAATAAGTAATTTCTCAAACAGATATAACAAGAAGTTAGATAACTGTATACATGTACTCCTGCAATATGTAGCAAAAAGACCAGAATAAAATTAGGTCATAAAATAACAATTTATGCCCATCTTTCCTAGATATGTTTTCCTTGAAAATGATAATTTGCTGCAGTAGATGGTAGTGACATGAAGATCACTTTCTAATGACCGTACAGAACAAGAAGAAAAACAATATTCTATAAATAGTATCTCAAAGTATATTTGGCTTAGAAGCAACTCTGTGCTTGAGAGAGGAACATGAGGCTGGATGGAAACAATATAAATGAACTACAAGAACATAGCCTATGACATACCAAGAAGAGCAAGGCATTTGTGATACATTCCTGCACATGAGTGTCGCAGGAAACTTTATGGGGTATACGACAGAAGACATCGTGAAGACCTCTCAACTGGTACTCAGCTTTCTAACTTCAGTCTAATGATTTCCCACTACTGGCAAACTCTTTTGGGGCAGTTTAGGCTTGTCACCAAGAACTTCCTTACACCCATGAGTAGCACTCGGTATCCATTACCTGTGCAGTGACGCCCTGCTTGCTAGGTATAGGTTTCCCTTTTTCCCAAACTCATCTGTGGTGCTGCATTTCCTATTTGCTAACCAGATTCTCATGTCCTCAAGCAAAGTGCTAAGGGCTTCTTCCTTCACCAAAAGGTCTGCCAGCCCTTCAAACGTTGTGACCTGACACACACTCACCCACCTATGAAAATAAGTGCTTAGTTCAGCAATATATTCACACATACTTTCATCTGTCTTGCATCTATGCTCACAAAACTTTTTTCTATAAGCCTCAGGTGTTAACTTACAACACTCTAATAAACAATTTCTAACTGTATTATAATTTAAGCAATCAATATCAAACAATTTAGAAACAGCAGTTAAAGCTTTACCATGGGTTAAGGGTGTCAGGAACCGTACCCAGAGCCCTTGGTCAACATTATACTGTTTACAAACACCTTCAAACATATGAATAAAACTATCAAAATTATCACTCTCTGTAAGAAAATTACTGACCTATTGCTTCGTGGGTTCAGTTACTCCCTTCCCTGTTACCTCCATGACCCTGGTAAAAAGTTGGCATTTCCTTTTCATCTTGCTCTGCCTCTTATTTTCTTCAGCTTTCAGACATCTCAGTCTCCCTGCTGATTTAAATTCCATTTTTTTTCTGTTCTGCTTTTCTTCAGCCTCTAAACACCACAGTCTTTCTGCTGATTCTATTTCCAAATGTTTGGCCTTCAGTTCAGGTCTCTGTAACTCCAGATGGAGTTTTAAGTCTTCTGTGGAAGGGTTGAGCTGTCCATTTTCAGAGAGTTTTACATCCCCAAGGCCAGTCTGGTTGTCCTCTATACATTTAAACAGTTAAAATACTGCATGTGCATTTCTGTTCTATTCTAGTAAGGCACACTGTGGCTACATTTCAAGCACTTTGCAAAAACTGTTTTCAACATACATCTGAACAAACACGTTTGATATACACATGACGTACAGTTCTAACACAAACATCTTACATGAATTATGTTAATATTGACAAGTAACATATAATTATTTTAAAAAATTCAGATAGCTGTGCTGGCAGTATCTCCCTGTGTCACAGCCCCAAAGATAAAACATTTATTCATAACAAAAAAAAAAATAACTTGAATTAAGCACTTTAATAATATGTAGCTTAATACTACTTCAGAATCATCATATTAAACTAATTCCTTGCTTAAATCATAGACCATTAGAATTAATCATACTTGTATTAATCCTTAAAGAAATATAACACTGAAAAATAAATTAAACCAAATACATGTCATTTCCCCCTCTTTCCTACATAAAAATAACAAAGACATTTACAATATCAATATAGTATAAAACCATTAATTAAACTGAGGAACATTTTTCAGTTAAAAAATCATTAGTATTAAAAAAAAATTGACCTCAAATTTAAAAGTGGTTGAAGAGAAATGTTCTCATTAATACCAGGATATTTCTGTGAGTGTAATTTTAACTGCCAAATAACATCTCTCTCTCTCTCCCAATTTGTTTTTCAAATCACCTCCTCTAGGGTTCGTAACCTGTTCTAAAATTAGAAAACAAAAACTTTTAAAATGTTTGCAATTTATACAATGTTTATATAAAGTATCTGTGTCATTTTCTCTATTAATCTGGTATAAATGTTCATAAATTCTTTTTCTAAGACACGTTTCAATCATGTTCACATAAAATACCAGACAACTTAACCATAATCCAAGGTACACAACAATTTTTAATTTGACAGTTCCCTCTAAAACCTGTACTTGGAACCATAAATCATTGTTTAGTATTAAAAAAATCATCATTTAAAATATAGGGGGATTGGGCACATGACACACATTTTGATGTTTCCCTGTTTTCAACATTAAATTGTCTTTGACTTTCTGTTATTTTCAATTTTAGTCTTTAAGTTAGGGCCTGTTTTAAACACAAAAAAATGGCTCATTCCCAACAATATGATGAAGCTGGGCCTTACCCTTAATAATATTCCATTTCCTTTGAAAAACACTTTTAATATCTTGTGAATGTAAACCTATGGGATTACTAAAGCTCTCTCAAAGTCACCACTGTCTTGTACTATCCAGTATCAGATAGACCTATACCACCAAGTAATGATTTGTACTTTAACCCCCATAGTGCCTGCACATAACTACAAACATCTTTAATCAGGTTCAGGGGGGTATCTACGATTAAGAAACATCTCCCCTCTAAGTGTTAACTCACTAATTATGTCCTCTAATTGAGATGCTATCCTGGCAGCTCTTATACATTGCCCTTTGAGGATACTTATTTTCTGACTGTAGAGGTGGCAACTAGAAAAGTCCAACTAGATATTAATAAAGGTTGGCTTCCGGTATACTCTAGACTTAAATCTGTTAATATTGTGTTCAATAAAGGAGTTCAAGTAGTTTATTCCCTTCTTATTAAAGTTATAGACAAATTTTAAAAAGGTGGACAAATTATTAAGGAAGTTACCAAATCCATTTTGTCATTATCAGGAACTTGCCATAAAATAAATATATCATCCAAAAACCTTATGTGCAATTTAATATGTTTAAAATAGTTACTTTCAAAACAAATGTGAACTCCCAATCCATGAAAACTAGATTAGCATATATGGGGGCACAGGAAGCCCCACTGCTACACCTTTGGATTGCCAATAATATTCTCCTTCAAAATAAATAAAATTAAAATCCAACACCAGTGACATTAATTTAACAATAAGATTAATGTTGTCATTTGTAAAAGTTGTATAATTAAATAAACTGTTAATAAAATGTTCAAGACCTTCTCCTTTAAGTATTGATGAAAAAAGGTCAAACACATCTATGGTTAGGAAAATCAACTCCTCATTCCAAAGTTAATTTTTTAATCTCCATAAAAAGTTCCAGGGATCTATTATAATAAGTTCTATTTTTCCAGAGCTTGGCTTTAACCATCTGTCTATACAAACCCCAATGGGGTATGTTTTTGAACCTTAACCTAAAACTATGGGTCTAAATGGTGGTTCCCTTAAATCTTTATGTATTTTGGGAATTTTGTTTCTATCAGGGTATCCACTAAATCAAATTTATTTGATGGAACAAATTTTAAACCCTCAAAAAAGAGAGAAATAATCATTTATAATACATCTTTCTGTGTAATTATAAACATGAAATCCCTTATATGAGTTGATTAACCCATTTGTAATAATTATCTGGGGACCCAGCTGTTCCAACTTTTCTAACTGTTCCTGGGATGGTCCTGAAATCTCCCTGGATCTGAGTCATGAAAACTACATGTTCTTCTGACTGACCCTTTCATTTGATGTTTCAAAAAAAAAATAATTTCTTACAATCCTTTGCTCGGGTTGTGTCCCTGCTCTAGAGCATAAATCCTGAAAATTACTTTGTTATTAGGGTTATTAGGGTTGTCCCTAAATTAACCTTGAGGGGTATGATTTTTTCTCAGCATATTGCTTCATGTCTCTATCAATGTTTTTCTATTTCTTTTTGAAAATCACAATACATTTCTTTTCTACTAAATTCATACACTTGTTATTAAATGCTTCCCATTGACAAAAAAAATTATATATTCCTAATGTCTACAGTCAGTTGTTCTACTTCCCTTAATATATGACAGATCATTACATCAATAATTTAATTATGTTGTTCATCAATTCAAAGCCACAATTATTAAAGTTTTCAATACATTTATGATATATTGAGTGTGTATATTTAAGTACAAAGGGGAATTTAAATACTCAAAGTCCTTGGATAACTATTTTGACTTCCAAATACCTTGTAAAATAACTGTTGTCCAAATGAAAAGCTTTAATTTTAATAAGCTTTTTTTCAAGTTTTTAAATCATGTCTTTAAGGGAAGGGACATCAAGAGTTATTTACTTTTTGTCAATGGGAAGCATTTTATAATAAGCTGCTGTCAGTATTAACCTATTTTTAAAAGGAAACAGATATATTTACGAGCAGATATTAATGTTATGTTAAGTTGACTCTTTTATGGAGTTTATGCTATATCTAAGTATATGCATATATATATATATATATATATATATATATATATATATATATATACATATATATATATAATATATATATATGTATACATATAGATATATACACATACATATATATACACACATATATATATATATATATATATATATATATATATATACACATACATATATATACACACATATACACACACACACACACACACATATATATATATATATATATATACATATATACACATACATATATATATACATATATGTATTTACACATTTACACATACACATAAATACACATTTACCTGTTTTTATTCATGTTGTGATTTTAAGAGTTGAAACTGATTAATTGGGAATAGTTTGCAGTTGGGGGCTGTGTCACATGCTTTTGATTTGAATGCACTATTTAAGTGAATGTTATTTTTTTCTGTTTTTGTGCACACGCCAATGAATGATTTTTATCTGAAAGCTTTGTGTTACTTTTAATAAACTGCCAATGTATGCAGTGTTTCCAAATTGTATAGTTTGCTTTGCTGTGGTTTTCACAGTGGTTTGCAGACTTAGTTCAATTTTGTATCGATCCATTTTTTGCTGCTTGTTTTCTTTGATGATATGGGCCAAGCCATAGCTAAATGAATGCAGGAGGTATCCTACCCTCTTAAAGGACAATTTATTTGGAGCATTTCTTTTCTTTTTAATTATTCTGTTGTGATTATATCTCTCAACTCTCCATGGTTTTGACTCTTTTTTGCCCCTTCCCTTATACATTTTTTTTGATAATTCACGGAGTACTGCAGTCAGTCAGTATTGAACTGGATGTTATACTTTCACCAGACTTCACACTGTTCAAGTGAAACCTGCAGCTATAATTTGTAAGCAGTTTATGACATAGATCTGCCTGTAGTGGTAAGTTTAACATTTTAGGCAGGATTGTATAGCATGAGTTTATTCTATCAGTTAAATGTGAGATCAGTATTCAATGTTTTGGTTCCATACCTCAAAGCTTGGCATGTTATTTCCTCAACTAAATGACAGCCATGGCAGCTGGAGGAGGAAGCACTCCAAACAATAAGCACTTCCATTATATTCTACTTGCATAAGAACAGCTATGAGCTTAACATAACAGTTTTCAACCCAGAAAATATATTATTACTTCATGTTAGAGAATTGTTTAATTGCTGTCACTGAATATAGGTTCATAGGTTCATAGGTTTATACTAGGCTATCTGCCCTAAGGCATTTATAAGCCTAGCCCAAATTTTTGTGGCTTATGCCACCCCTTATATGAAAAAATACTGTGCCCATTAGTTTGTTGTGCCTCTGTCCAGCAGTGACACAGAGATGATTCGGTAAACCTCGATCTCCCATCCACAGGTCTAGATTTCTCTTGAACAGAGTCAGCGAGGTGCTCTGCCTCACATGGACCGGGATTTTATTCCACAGCATAGGGAGTCTCTGAGTGATCTATCCCTCCAGCACGTCCTATTTATATCCGTGTTAAGGTTTAAGTCGCTTGCTCTAGTGGTTTTGGTGGATTTGGATTTTTGAGGTGGAGCATGTCCATTAATTCCGGGTTGGACATGGCCTTGTATGTCAGGCACATGTCACCTCTGAGCAGACGGTATGCGACTGAATAGAGCTGGAGTTTCTTCAATCTGGCAGCATATGACAGATTTTGAGTCCTTATCCTTTTGGTGAGGAACTTTTGGGGTCTCTCCAATTGCAGATGTCTGGTGAGATACATCCCATGGGGCATTGTACTCGATCATTGGTCTGATAAGTGAAGAGTACAGAACAATGACCTCACTAGATCTGGATGTGAATCCTCCATGATCAGATGGGCAATGTAGAAGGTCTTTCTAACCACTTTAGCAATGTGAGTGTCAAAAGAAAGGCCACTGTCAACCTGGGTCCCCAGGTCCCTGATAACCTCTTCTGTGCTTAGTGGATTGCCACCTATATGGTAGCTTGGGGTTACCTTGTTTTTCCCGAAGGTATGACTATACATTTTTGGCGAACTTCAGGCCATGGCTCTGGCACCAGCTATCTGTGAGTCCCTTCTGAAGGATATCCGTGTCCGATGCACTTTCCACTATGGCGCCCAGTTTGCAGTCGTCTGCAAACTTTGTCAGCCAAAGTCCTCCCATGCTGGCCTGTACTTCTGAGAAGTAGATGCCAAACAATAGGGGCCAAGGACCGAGCTCTGTGGGACACCACTTGTGACCGGCTTGGAGTCTGACACAGCGCCAGCAACTCTAACCCTGTGGGTTCTGTCCTGCCAGTTTGCAACCCATCTTGTGACATATGGGTTTACATTTGCTGGTAAGTTTTTCTACAATACCCGAGTGGGGTATTGTGTCGAAAGCCTTGCAAGGTCAAGGTAGGCTGTATGGACCGCCTTCCTCATCAATGGCCTTGGTGACTGTTTCAAGAAGTCGACCAAGTTCAAAAGGCATGATCTTCCCTTGACAAAGCCAAACTGGGTCGGGTCCAATGTCTGCAAGTCCCCTATATCTTTTTTTATGAGCTCCATTATGATCCTCTCCATAGCTTTGCAGACTAGACTTGTTGCTTATGGGCGGTAATTACCAGGGTCCGAGAGGCGCCCGCCTTTGTGGAGTGGGACCACAGTTGCCGACGCCACTCCTTGGGCACGTATCCTGTGGTAAGGCTGAGATTACAGAGCTGCCTCATGTGCGGGTGAATTTCATTTAGCTCGTGTAGCACACAGCCGTGGACACCATCCGTCCCATTGATGCTGTGTTTTAGCTTTAGAGAGCAGCCACCTTTGAGATGTCCGGGAGGCTACACTCGGCTGGGATAGTTATCTCTCCTTTAGGGGAGAGGGGTGAAGTTTGCACTGAACCTGTCTGCCAGTATGTTGGCAATGTCTGTGGGTTCAGTGATTTTTGTATCATTTTGGACTAATTCTGAGCATATCTGGGAGTTTCCACCCAGGTTCCTAACATAGCTGAAAAGGCCTTATGATTGTCCTTTGAATCCATGGCAATTTTTCTCTCAAAATTGGCCTTAGTTGATTTTATGAGTGCTCGTCATTTTTTACTACTAATGATCAGGGTGACTTCTTTTATGGATTTTGTTCTATCATGTAATAGCTTTCTCCTCTTATTGTAAAGTTTGTTAATGGCTGGGGTCCACCAGACTGGACGTTTGCTTGTGGAAAGAGTCTTGGTTTTATTTGGGATTGCCTGATCCATGCAGT